>NC_050514.1:4196704-4242334 GCF_002922805.2 Oryzias melastigma
AAAAAAAACAGACGGATACTGGTAAAGCAAACAACACTGTGACTATGCCAACTCCTAACTTTGTTAGTAATTTAAAAATAAAATGCATATATGCTGACACAGCTACATGTTAGCTGTGTCAGCATATCTAAAATAACACCTAACTCTTTAGACAGAATGCTGTGTACCTCTCAAAATCAATTTGACACGACCAGAATTAATTCATATTTTATCAAAGTATCTCTGGATTATAAAGCACACTGTCATTTTTAAAGTCTTTAAAGTGCACACTATAGCAAGGAATATACAACATGTTACTTAAAATAACAACAGATTACAAAGTTAAAAGCAGCAACAAGCCATCTTGAACATTAATAGAAAAAAACTGATGATAATATTTGGAATCTATTACCAAAGACCAAGAAATGCTTGGAGTTTGAGAAAGCAGATAAACACGTATAAGTGACTTTTCAAATCTATCAATGATTAAAACAACATTTGGACAAAGATGAATAGATTTCATAACATTATAGGTTTCAGTCATCAAGAAAGGAGCTGGATGGTGAGAAAAAGAGTCAGAATACTGATGATAAACGTCTGAGGGCTCCTCTGTTTCTGCAGCACAGACAGAGAGCCGGCCTCTCTCACTGACAGGTTGTAATTGGATAAATTTGATTGGTGAAGTGGAGCATCGCTGAGCATTCATTCAGATGTGTGAGAAAAGCTATGCACCTTCAGAGGAACTGAATGGTTTTTCCAGCTCTGAAAAACCCATTCATGCTCTGCAGGTATAAATTTGATTCCTACTCAGATTGATTTGCTCTTTTGAGTTGAGGCCCTCCATTCCTTCATTGTTCTCCTTTGGATGGATTTAAATGAGGTGATGGATCACAAACAATTCTTAAATAATGAAACCATAGCTGAGACATCATACGTTATATCATATTTTGGGTTTATACTTTCTTAGCTGAGTATTGTTTTTCCTATATATACCAATTGTTGTGACAGACAAGCACATTTTGTTTAATATTTTTGTTCCATATTATTCACAAACCATTCATTTGTGGAGGAAAAAAATAAAGTAAAATTTACTAGAGAGATGAAAAATGCCTGCACCCCTATGGAACTGTCATCATTTATTTATCTTTTTGACCCCTTTCCGTGGACTGTGGTTTTAGGAAAGTGATGTGAAAAGGGATCTGCACCCAGTTCATAACCTGCAGGTCTTTTCAAGCTCTTTGCCAAATAACTGTACAATTCACTTTGCTGCTGCATCTTCTGAAGTACAGGGGAGCAGCCCAAAGATCATTACTTGTCAATAGACTCAATAAAGTACTCTGAAGATATATCAAGCCATGGTGACATGAAGCTGATAACAAATGTGTACTTGGCATATATGCAAATACCTTTGAAAAAAGTACACATTTTAACAGTTCTGTCCACTGTCAAACTGCAAACACTCCAGGTGTGTGATGTGTATTCAAGAATGCTCAAAACATTTGCCCGTGCTGTTCACACTGGACAAGCAGGGATGGACTTCTTCTCTTTCTACAGTTTACTAGCTCATGTCCGCCAACTACAGTTGGAAAAGGATATTTCAAAGCGGTACAAATCTTTCACAGCTCGATTTTATTATATGAACGACTTGATATCATAATAACCCAATCGGACACAAACTGCAATGATAAATTTTGCTCGATTTGTACATAGAGCCCAAAAACGGTCGTAGAAACTTGCGTGGTGATATGTGAGCATGATGGTTTTGAACGCCGAAGCCCAAAACGTGCATTTACGTGTTTTTAAATGTACTTTTCATTGGAAGTGGACACTTATACACCCGTTGCAGAGGCAGGTGTGAACGTAGCTTCAGATCTGTTTGTAGAGTTTACAGACTGAAATAATGCCAACTATTATGGGGTTACATTGTTGTCTTTATATTTATTAAATTCTCACTGTTGCTAAATTGTGCTTTTTTTTTTTGTTCAAAGTAATACAGTAATCCCCCATTATTTGCAGGAGTTAGGGACCGGAGAAATCTGCAAATATGGAGAACTCCTCAAAAAGTAAATGGAAAAATTCAAACTCGAAAGCAAACATTGTAAGCTTGAAGGAAATATTGGGAATTTAAAAAGATTTTAAAAATATATGCAGTATTCTCCCCTCATTTGCATGGGTTAGAGAACGGAGACATCCGCAAATATGCGGAATCCGCAAATACGGAGAACACCCCCCCCGTGAAAAAGTCAGCTACCGATCCATACTCATCAAAAACACTTATGATAACGCTTTGTAAAACATTTATTAAAGAACATTGGAGTATTGCTCAACATTAAGACTAAAGACTTCACAGCAGTGACAGAAAACTTTATGACACAGATGAGCAGTATTTCTCTGGGCCTTAAAATCAGGAGCACTTGCTTTCTCCTAAATCAATTACTTAACACCTGCTCCAGCAAATAACTGTCCTCCACGATTTTCTTCATCCAGATTTTTTTTGACTGCTTCTATCGGCTGATCTCATTTCTCTATGCAGGGGCATGGAGAGAGGAGGGGATGCTCTTCTCGCGGAGAGGCTCCCCTTTCATGTACCAGAGGCAGCTCCGCTCTGCAGAGATACACCTCAGTACCGCAGCACCTCCTTCAAATGCTAAAATTTCATACAAGCGTCTTGAGTTGCTGGAGTTTTTGTGACAAATGGGAAGTTGCGTGACTTAAAACAAACCTGTGAATACTTGAAACCGCAAATTAAGAAATGCGATTATGTGAGGAAACACTTTATTTCAAGTCTTCAGAACTCCAAATGATGAATGCTAGTTCTTAGTGATATTAGAGTAAAATATGATTTGAATTAAAAAGAACTATTTAGGATAAGCACTGTAAAGATGGGAGGATTTTATATTGCTTGAGCATTATTATTAACCCATATGAACCCTGTTTATGTGGCATATTTATTGTATAAGTAAAAAAAAATAAAATCTCTAAAACCAAAATTAAAACTTTCTAATTAGTAGCTAAGAGAAATGCTTGGTCCAAATTCTTCCCCTTTAATTCCCCTCCATTTGAAGGGGAAGAATTTAAGGGCAAGTCATTTCTGGAATATTATTATCCAAACAGAGGGATACGCGAGGGTAAACCGCGTTGTGCTAAAAAGTGCTTTTCTTCACGTGGGTGCGCTCTGAAGCACAGATGTTCTGTTGCACTCAATGTGACCCCGTGTGTGTCCTGATTGAGATTCAGTCAGCTAAACTCTCTCTTGCATCACTTCCTCCAAGGAGCAGACAGGTACTGTATTTAGCAAGATTTAATGCTAAAAAGTGTGAAACTTAAATTACCGTATTTTTCGGACTATAAGTCACACCGGAGTATAAGTCGCAGGGGCCAAAAAATGCATAATGAAGAAGAAAAAACCATACATAAGTCGCACTGGAGTATAAGTCGCATTTTTTTCAAGTAATTTATTTTACAAACTGGTTGAAAAAAACGATATTACATCATCCTGGAAGGTAAGTTATAACATTCATAAATGAATAGAAAACAGGCTGAATATGTGTCAACACATATTCACATATTAGCATCATGAAAAAAACGAAAAGGTGTAGCATTTATATAACATAACAGTTTTATTTAACTATAGCCTCAATAACTCATCAACTTTGTATCTTTACTGTAATTAATTGCACGCAATCTTACTCCATATCACTAAATCCCTTAAATTCTTCGTCCTCTGTGTCACGTCTGAATAACTAAAGTAAATAAAGTAATTGCATAGATCACCATAAGAGGGCACTCTAGACTTACGGTCCAGATCTCATCTCATTAAAAATTCGTATATAAGTCGCACTGGAGTATAAGTCGCAGGGACGTTCAATCTATGAAAAAAACCGCGACTTATAGTCCGGAAAATACGGTATATAAAATACAGAACTTTTTTTTTAGCAAACTAACCATATTCACATAAAAACCCAATAATGACTGAAAAGTACAGTAATGTTTGCTAAAACATCACTTAGCATTAGCATTTGACACATCTCCATAAAACATCACAAACTTAAAACAGAATCCCAAATATTGCTGACAGCATTCATATTTAACATAAAACTTACTCATATTGTCACTCAAAGGGCTGGAAATGAGTGGATCGCTTTGGAATGAACAGCAAAAACCATCACGGTCTGTCTTACTGCAGCGCTGAAAAGCTAGCCGTTTACTTCCTGCCACTGAACATAATACAACAGGTACAACTACCGCCCTCTGGTGGTCTGGATGAACATTACAAACATCTCAGAGTCACAATACAACAGAAATTTACATTTAAATGTAAGCAATGACTTTTTGTTGTAGCATAACGCTTTAAAAGTTATGAAACCGCCGTTGTTATGTAAAATTAAGCGCTGGAAGCAGACCGGCGATTATTGGTGACGTCATCGACAATAGTGATGTCCGAAATATGAGACAATTTTTACATAACTCTCCGTTTGGAGGGCTAAATGAAAGGGAAGGGAGAAGGGAAGAATTCGTATTGGGCCGACAACTTGAACAGGTAAAGATGAGGTGAACATGTTAACCTGAAAAGGAAGTCAAAAACATGACAAGTCCAAGAAATTCACCTCTGAGTTATGGGCGGGACAAAAACAGAGAGCAATATTGGAGCTATCCTACCGTACAGCTTAGAGCCAGATTCCAGCTCAGACGAGAAAAAACAAAGACGAACATGGATCTATTTGTCTGCAAGTTGATGTATCAGAATGGAGCTGAGCAGGGAGGTTGTCACCAATACAATCTTTTTCCAATTATATTTTTATATCTGCTCCCGATTCACAACATCATTTGATTAAAGAAAATCTCAAAAATTCAATTTTAAGCTTTATATATATATATATATATATATATATATATATATATATATATATATATATATATATATATATATAAATGTATGTCTCCTCATTTGAGAAAAATGATGAGAAGACATGTTAAAATCACCAAAAACACATTTTATATGGGAGTGGGTCTTTAAAGAGAGTAAAGAACTCACAGTTCAAGACATGTTTGTACAAACTGAAGCTGAAAAAGCTAGAAGATGAAAAAGCAAAATGATGCAGAACAAGGATAACCTTGAAAATTCAATGGAGCTTATTAGAAAAGCCTGGGAAACAGTTGAGAGCTGGAAACAAAGAAACTCTAAGATGAGTCTTTAAGTCCAGCAACTTCAAAATCTAAAAGATCAATTCCAGAAACAATTCCCAGCAACTTTTCTGCTAGATCTGCCAGAGAAACGGGTGAATGAACTGGAGAAAGAGGAGAGAACATTTTGAAAGAAATAATGCCACAAACCCTCGGAGGGAAACCAAAGGTTACATGATCTCAGAGGAGAACCAGCACATTGCCATGAAATCAAACGTTGTGGTGACTGACATAGCTGGGCTGGAGAAAACGGTTCAGAGGCCAGCAAACACAAATCTGCTGAATGAGAGCAGTAAGGCAGGAAAAATGAAAGGGAGCAACAAATGACTGGACATTGATCAAACTGTTGGAGTGTTGAAGGAAAGGGAGCAAGAGAAAGTAGAAGGTAGAGGGGGAAAAGAAACGGTCATTGGAGAAACTAGAAGAATAGATGAAAGAAGAGTTTATGAATGAAGAATTAGAGACATGTCCGCAACAAGTCCAGGAGAAATAAGAGTTAGATAGTTGACCAAAAAAAAGAAAAAAAGTCAATGTCTGGATGTGGAGAAAAACAAATTAATGGAGGAAAAGAAAGTAGGAAAAGGTGGGGGAAAAAAACGAGTAGGAGAAACCAACATGAATGAAAAAAAGACTTAAGATTGGAGAACTCAAGACTGATCTGCAAACAATACAGCTAAAAAAAATCCCAAGAAAATTAAAAAAGGGAAAAAGGAGGATATAAAAGACAGAAAGACATATAGGACATAACAAAGAGGCTAATCATTTAAGAAAAACTTAAAAAAGGATGCAAGCGAAGTTCAAATTATGAACAAGATTGAAGACTTGACAAGACTTTCAGGAGAGAATGAAAAATATTGAGATGAAAGCAGAAGAGAAAAAGGAGGGAAAAAAAACTGTTACAAAAAGGTATTTTTTCTCTTGCTGAAAATTTAGACATCGGGACATAAGGCCACAAAACTCCTTGTCTCAAAGAAGGATCAGAAAGGAGAACCAGACAAAAAATGTGTAGAAAACGAAAAGACATGTCAAAAACATGCCTGCATTTTTCAGGAAATTTCATTTCAGCCTCTAATTTTGTGTCTTCTACCATATATTTTTTTAAATGTTCTTCTTCTTTCATCTTTCTCCCACTGCAACCTGAAAACCGTTGTTTGACTCTTTTATTTACCTTTACTGTCCTCTCTGACACCAGCCCATCACTTTATTGTTCAGCTGGAGGTCTCTTCCTATTCTTCCATTAATGGGGACTTTTCTCCTCCACTGTCGCTCAATTGTTTGCTCAGTTCAGGGATTACACCAAAAAAACCCTTTGCTGTAATCTGTTGGTGACTTAAATAGAGAATGAGAACGATCTGGCCCTATTGACCCAAGCTTCAGCTCAGAACATTTGTGCAAGCTTGGGTTTTCTTCAGGTTCTCCAATAAATAAAAAAAAAAGAAGTCAGATAGTCTGGGCAACTTAAAAAGAAAACAGCCTCCATCCCAAACCACTCCAGAATTATGGAGGACTTTGTGAGAAGAAACTTCTCTGAATTTTCTTATTTTTATATATATAATTATTGCTGTCATACATTTAATGACCTGTATATTTTTAACCTAATTGCTGTATTATTTATTTTTAGATTTTTATTTAAATTTGTGAGATTTTGGTGCAGTAAAGCATGAAATTACAACAAAAAAACTGGCTATAGGAAGTTTTCCTAATATAGCAAACTTCCAACCTTTACACCAATAAGTGGTATTTTTTTTCCAATCTCGAGCAATAAGAAAAAATAAGGAAAAAAACAAAACACCATTTCCACACTGCTCTAATTTATCACATATAGTGGGAACACTTTGAGGAATCATAACAATATTGACTACATGACATTTATTCCACAGTTAACATTCAATGTGATCATTAATTACAAACACTCGTCGGCCTTTATCTCTTATATAAAATCAAAAATAGTTGCAGCGTTGTGAGCTTGTTTGTGTTAGTTCTGTTAAAAGTTGCAATAGTTGCACATTGACAACACCACAGCAGCAACACGTGCTGCTCAAACAACAATACACAGTAGGGCTGGGCAATACTTAGCATTTGGGTATCGACACAATACTGTCAATACCGATATTTTTCAAAACTGAAGACCAGACACTTAAATACACTGAGGTTGATTAACTAAATGCAAACAGCTGTGGATGATTTGACCTGAATATGGTGAGACTGAGAGGGAAAACAGAACATGACAAAACTGAAGCACTGGATCATGACAGGTTATTGTAAATTCCCCTTTTTAAAGTACTTGATAAAAACAGAGTTAGGATAATATTTTCCATTGTTTCAAGAAACAAGTAACTGTGATACAACAATAAATGAAAATGTTTAACAATTTAACTTCTTAGCCTTTAAATGGAACAATAAAAACTGGTGAAAAGTAACTTTTTGCCGATACAGAAAGGTTTCAAACAATAGTGGAAATATCAATATCTGCGAGCCGGTACCAATCCGATACCAATGCCAACTTGGGATCGATCCTATGCATTTGAGTATTGTTTCTATAGCGGTCAATATTGTCGATGTCAATACCGAGTGGAACCAGAGTGGAAATAGGGTGAATAACGCATGCCGCATGCATGCACTGTGAGATCTGCTGCTGAGGTTTCACAGGATTGACGAGAGTGTTGAGGCAGCGACTCAGCTGGGTCCTTTTTGCAGATACAGAAAAGTTCCAAACAAGAGTGGAATATGGATATCTGCTGGTCCGTATCGAACCAATACCAACTTGAGATTGATACTATTGATACTTTGGATCGATCTGCCCAACGCTAGCAGCCAGTGGTCAAAAATAGCTAAAATCAAAATGTTACACTTTATATTTTAACAAGTAAAAGCAAAAACACTAAGGTTTATGTCCCTTTCTCCATTGCTGAGAACTTGGAGTAGGGCTTGTGCCCCACCTTGCATATTTTCTACGTCACAAATACCATCTATTTCTAACAAAATTTTTTCATCTGCTCCTGATTTACAACAATCTGAATAAAGAAATTCTCAAAAACACAGTTTTAAATTTGTTTTTTGCCACAAGAATATGTTAAAAACACAATTTTCATTGAAGTGGGTCTTTAAATTGAATGGGTGTTCCATCTGGGCTAAAAATATCATTAGCAAACATTTTCTTCCCCTCTTTTCCCATCATCCCTCACACCACACACCAGGAACTTCTCAGACTTGATCAGTTAGCTCCACGTAATGTTCCAGGGTTGCACTGCCATACATTATTTTGGAAATATTCTCCCATTGGTCATAACTACAAAGCTCGTGTTTGGATTAATGTAATTGTTGTCATAGCAACAAGACCTGGAATCTCTTATAGAGGCTTTTTGTCTGAGTGTTTGAGTGCCATGTGTTTGGGTTGTTGGAGTACATAGAAAAAGACATGACAGGAAGATGTGTCTTTCCAGACGGATCACATGGCATTCACATAAATATACGAGTGCCTTTCTCGCGGGCCTAAAATTGCTGAGCATCCTGGGAATTCTGCAGCCTACACAGCGTAAAAGGGGCCTCGTGATATCAGTGGCAGCCGAGGGTTTTGGCTGTGGTGCTGTTCGCTGTTTTTAAGTGGCACTGTGTAACAGCTGGGGAGCAGGATTTAATCCACAGCGCGGGACTGAATTATGCATTATACTGTGAATGTTACACCGTGTCTATTTAAATGCAGCGCTTGTCCTGTCTCTTCAGGGTTTCGGAAGCAACCTAAATGTTTGCCGCACAAAGACGGAGAAATAAAAAAAGCTGATTTTCTTGGTTTTTAAGCAAGCAAATTTGACTCATATACTAGAGATGTATTGTGTGAAATCCTCTGGTACTGTGTGGTAGTATTGTACCTTCTGGATACCCTGATGATTTTGTCAGTGTTTATTTTGGTATCTTTCCATCCATGTAGTCATGCATTAAATTTAATGACCAATGATTCCTCGCTGGGTGAGCACTAGAAAACAGGCCTTTCTTTGCCAAGCATGCTAACCCTCAATGACTGAGCAGAGTGAGCCACACAGTAGGAAAGACATCATTAGATACAAGGAATAAGTACATAAGAATCTGAGGTTTAGCTGATGAGGAAGAGACAGGTAGGAAACTTCTCCACAGACAAATTAGATAAAAAAAAAAAAATCAGGAAATAAAAGGATTCAGTTGAATGAATGAATCTGCACCAAACTGGAAACAATCACTCCATGAAATGCCTTTGTCACTTTGAAGTCTGAGGGTAAGTGTATGTAAGAGTCGCACAGGTGGCACAACATTTTAATATCATCACTTATGTATCACGTGTACAAGGAGCCAGTGCACACCGTACTAATATCTAGAGCAGGGATGTTCAAATCCAGGTCTCGAGGGCCGGTGTCCTCCATGTTTTCCAACCTGCCACTGAAGCTTCTTATTTGATAAACACACCTGATCCAGGTAATCAACAGCAGACGAGACAAGAATTCTGGAAGACCAGCAGGAGGCTGGACCTCGAGGCCTGGATTTGAACATCCCTGGTCTAGACTCTAGAGCATAGCGTAAGGATACTGTAGGACAGCATTAACTGTACTTCATATCTGTGTCATTTTTCTTACAAATACTACACAAAATATTTACCACTAGGGCTGGGTATCAATAATAATGTCCAGAAATTATTCAATTTGATTCACAAGAACCTGGACCGATTCGATTCCGATAGTTTTTTTTTTTTTTCGATTCTTTCGATCCACTCAATACAATTCGATTTTGAGTTTACACATTAAGACACATTTGTTTAGAAATACATTAATAATCTACTACATGATTTAAATATATATTTTGTCTGATCCAGTTCACATACTGTAAAATGTATCAGTGAAATAATGAGATTGTTAATATCATACAGTGTTACATGGTTTCTCAAAAGGAGAAACATTAACATTGTAAACATTGTTCTACTTCTCCTGGAGGACATTTCAGTTTAGCCACTAGGTGGCGATAGCGCTATTGCATTACACCTTATTCAAGAAGAAGAAGACAGTATAAGCAAAAAAACTGTTTTAGACCACAAATGGTTACCTTAAAAATATTTTCTCAAAAGCGTTTGGAATATTCATGCATCTGAGTAAATAAAAATGTTCATTTAGTCAGCAATGTATGTTTAGGTCAAGGGTCTACATTTATTACAGTAAAATTAGCATTTGATCCAAACTTAGTAGGAGCTCCAAGTCTTATTTTGATACTGCTGTGGATTCATTACAATGTATTTTTTAAATAATAAATATGAGTTAAGCTTCTTCTGGCATGAATAAAAACAAATATATAAATTTGTGACGATGTGATGCAGCTGCTCCACTGGCCCGAACAACCCCAAAACCTGCAGCGTCCGTACCTGTCAAACCCTGTATGGGTATAAATCACTAGGGGACGTTGAAATTCACAAATTCTGTTCCTATGTGGAACAGAATTTATAATATTTATCATTATTATTATTGGAGTTTTAACATTTTTAAAGTTGTAAAAAAATGTATTATTAGCATTTTTTAATTGAATTATTATTGTTTTGGGGAAAATAATTAGTCTTATTTTTCAAGCTGCAATCTAATTACAGTTTATTATTTCAGATTTAGACAAAAAATGAAAGAAGAATATGTTTAGTTCTTTAGTGATACTCCAGGATTGATAGAAGAGGCGTCATTGTTCCATCGTAGTTAATAATAGTTTCTGGCACAGGAGGATGAAGGATGAGTAATAAAGGAAAATAAATAAAGCATGAAAAAAATGAGAGGAGCACCAATACAACTTTTTGTTTTTCTAGTGTATTTTCTGATGTGTAAACACATGGCACTGTGAAGACAATCTTTATCGAGTAACAGTGTTTTTCTTTTCTCTCAATGGAAAATGATGTAACGTTATATGGAGTGACAACATAATGAAAACCTTGCCTCTAGATGACGATGAAACATCAAAATGACAACAAAAATTGAAGATATGCAGCAACAATTTTGCATATTACCTATTCTTTTGTCACAGTATTTTAGCGAGCACAATCCAACCAACTTTCTGTCTGTAAGTCAACTAAAATCCCAATGGAGTACGAAATTGCAGATGATTAGGATGACAAACATTTTTTCATCTTTATGAATACAAATGCTTACAATTTAGATTTGAATTTATGCTACATAAATCCCTTTATTTATGATTTTTATGAGAAAAAGTATTCTGCTTTTTTTATTGTTTCTTGCCTTTTTTAGTTGTGTATTTCCATGCTATAAAGAACGCTTAAAACCTTAATTAAAAAAAAAAGAAAAAACGTACCTTATAGTCTGGATTGCCTTCTATTGTATATGGATTCATTCTGGTTGTACTTACTGATATTGAAGAGACTTTGAGGGGTATACAGCGCTCTGTCAAAGTGTCAATCTGTTTTTTTAAGAGTTCCAAATGACGAGAATTATTGTATATAAGCTAACGTGTGGCAGTGTCAGACTGTGTTTTAACATGTTACTAACTAGGTTGAGAGTTAGCGTAGTCACATTAACACTTGTTTTAGCTGTATAATTTTTTTTAAGTGTTGCAAACAACGTTAAGCGCTGCTGTAAATAAGCTAACGTGGCCAACGTATAGTGTGTCAGACTGTTTTTTTTTTTTTTACGTGTTACTAACTAGATTGGAAGTTAGAGTAATCATGCATGTTAACATTTTTTTAGCTGTACCAGTCTGTTTTGTTAAGAGTTCCAAATGATGTTGAGTGGTTTTGTGAATACGCTAACGCGGCTAATGTATATTGGTGTTAGACTGTTTTTTTTAAGTGTTACTTTCAAGGTTAGGAGTTAGCGTAGTCACAGTAGCATTTGTTTTAGTGGTACCGGTCTGTTTTTATTGGTGTTTCTAACAAGGTTGGGAGTTACAGATTTTGTGAAAGCGCTAACGTGGCTAACTTGTAGCATGTTACAAACAAGTTCTAGAGTTTCTTTTTTGAACGCAGTTAATAAAGTCTGACTGATTTACAGACTTATCTCTGGCTCCTTTGTCTGGCTTGATGCACCTTATAGTTCGGTGCGCCTTATATAAAATATTTAAAAAATAGACCATTCATTGATGGTGAGACTTATAATGCACTGCACCCTATAGTGCAGAACTGTAAATTCTTCATTCTTAGTTTAATAGTATTTCATCATTCTCATATTTTTTGATATGTTTAAGTGTAGCTGAAGATCATTTTGTGTAAGAACATGTTTGTTCTGGAGTGAAAATGCTGTTTTTCTGCTAAATCCAACTTTTTTACCTTCTATGAACAGCAAGCTTGAGTTTATTGTATCACATTTTGACCTTCAGGATTTGGACTCAAAATGGATCTTATTAAATCTATGGTCTTCTGTTCACTGTTATTTAAACTCTGATTAACGGTTTTGATTAGTTGCAAGTCAATATTTACTGGAGTTCATCCAAATCTGCAGGGGAATTTGCAAATCCATTACAGTTCAAACCGCTGTAATCCATAGAGGCTTCAGCTTTTTATTTTTGCATTTGTAGCAGACTGAACCTGTAAAGGATTTTTTATTTGGAAGTTTAAGTAACAGCATACAACTGAAAATGTATTTGTAGAATACCAGAAACCCTTACAGCAGTGTCTCTCCTAAGGCAGCAGTTCAAAAGCATCCCCAGAAAAATGAAGCTTCTTTCTGGATAGCTGAGGTTAGGGCTTGCTTTTGCAATCATGCTTTTTCTTCTTTAAAGCTGTGAAACACAAGTTCATTTACAGAAAAAAATACCTTTTTTAGGGTCAAATTTGGATAAAATCCAAAGAGTATAAGTAGATATTAGACTTCAACATTTGCCATTCCTGAATGTGGCTTCTCTTGGCTTCACTGCCGCATTATTAATGCCAAGTGAACTGATGAGCTGAGTCAATCTGAACAGGTTAACGAAGTGTTAGTCACTGACTGCACTCATGACTCTCTGGATTATAATAAATGCACACACGTGATGAAAGTCGAAGGTTTGGGAACAGAAATGAATGCTCTATGTTTAAAGATCTGTTTTAAGCTCTTGTGAAGTTCAGATAAAATGTTCAAAATTATTCAAAAATATTGATTTTACTAACAAGATTTTTTCCTGCTTAAGTAGATGAAAAAAGGCTTCTGAAAAGGTCTCTGGGAGATTAAAATACCCTCCTTTGTCTTCCTTAATCAACCTTTTTTATATATTATTTTATAAAATAAAAAAAAGTTATTCACCTTAAATCATATAATTTGTGGAAGTCTTCTATGTGTTTTAAGATCCACTCCAATAAAAATTTAGTTTTTGGTGTTTTAAACATGTTCTTGTAGCATTTTTCATTGATGATGGAAGACATATTTGCACAAATTAAGCTAAAAATTGCATTTCTAAGTTTTTATTTATTTAAATGAATCAGAAGCAGGCGAAAAAATGCAGCTGAAAAAGACTACTTGTGACTACATGATCATTATTAAAAGCTCATTGGGAACCCTTTTATCATACATCATAGGATGATCGGAGTGGGACTATAAACTGAACTGGACTCTCTGTGCTTTTAAGAAAGGAGTGTTTCCATATGTGGTCCAACTTTTCCACTTGTTTAGAAAAGTTGGAGTCTCTTCCAGAGGAATCTTTAAGCTGTAAGTTATCCTGACATTATAAAAAAGATGGGACGCTAACGGAGGCGTTCAACAATCCAATTACACCAAATGTGTGGAGATGTTGTTTGATCATAGCAAGGAATGACTTATTGCACTGGTTTCCAGCTCCAATTGCTTTAACAGTTTGGGGGAATGACTGAATGATCCAGAATTTACAGTTTTAATTAAACTACAACCTGAAATGACAGTTCTAATAAATGTGGATTTATGGTTTCAATTAGTTGGAAGTCAGTCTTTGATGGATTTTATGATAATCTATTTATGACCTGTTTAGTGTTTGAAATAGTTCTAGCAAAAAGAAATGATGTCTGTAGATAAATTTGCTGTCTCTTCTGAGGTCAGAAAGACCAAGAAAGAAACAAAACACTTCAAAAACTATTATGAGATAAAAAAAACCATTAATGGATGAGAAAGAATGCTGCTCTGCACTCTTCATGAGGACAAAGGCTTGGCGCACTCTAGAATGACCCCCAGAAGTCTATACTTATAGCAATGTTAATGAAGGTTTGATTCAGGGTCACCTGAGATTAGATTGAGAGATTAGACAAAGAACTATTGTGTTCTTAATGCAGCAAAGTTTTTTATTTATTTTTCAACTACATTTGGTTTTGCTGAGTCAAAAAAATCCACTGAGACGCTGAAGGCTCTGTTGCATTTAGAATAGCACACACACACTCACACAAAAATACTTAACAACTATAAACTGGTCAAGACTGATGTATACATTTTTGCTCTCCAAATGGAGACTTATTGAAAAATATAGGGTCTTAAAATTCGGACGCCACTCCCACTTAATGACATCATCAATAGTTGCCAGTCGGCTACGTTAGCGCTGCTAGTACTCCAAAACATAACATCAGTTTTATAACTTTAAAAAGATTGTGCTAAACCAAAAAGTCATCACTTACATTTAAATGTAAACTTCTGTGCTTCAGAAGACACCCACATGAAGAAAAGCGCTCAGCACTACGCGGAAGACCCTGGTGGCGGTAGGCTCTGCATTCCTCCGCGGCGAGGATCAGCCTTAAATATCTATTTTGGACACCACTACCCCTTCAAATTGGAGGGGTAGGGAAAAGCCGTAGGGGTAGGGGAATAACTCGGATTCAACCAAAAACTAGTGTATTTTCTGCATTATATGGCACACTTAAAAACCTTGATTTTTTTATGAATTACAACAGTTTGCCTCATAATCTGAAGTGCCTTAAAGATAGGTTAATTCTGGTTGTGCTTACTGATGTTTGGATGATCTTACTATTTTGAGTGATTCCTGGTGCTCTGTCAAAATTTATAATTTTTACGTCTTGCAAACAAGGTGAGAGTTACAGCTTTTGTGAATGCGCTGATGTGGCTAACATATAGCGATGTCTGACTGTGTCTGACTCCCAACTTTTTAGAAGTTGCTAAAAAAGTTGGGAGTTAGCACAGTCACAGTACCGTTTGTTGTAGCAGTATCAGACTGTTTTTTTAATGTTTCGCAAACAAGGCTGAGAGTTACAGGTATTGTGAATACGCTAACGTGGCTAACGTGGCTAACGTTTAGTGGTGCAGCACTGTGTTTTTTTTACGAGTTCATAACAAGGATTGGAGTTAGCATAGTCACAGTAACATTTGTTTTAGCAGTATCAGTCTGTTTTTTTTTTGTACGTGTTGCAAATGAGGTTGGGAGTTAAAGGCATTGTCAATAAGCTAATGTAGCTAACGTGTAGTGGTATCAGACTCTGTTTTTTTTAACAAGTTACTAGCAAGGTTGACACTTGACATACTCACGGTAATGTTTGTTTTAGCGGTGGCCTGTCTTTTTTTTTTCCTAGTTACTGAGCTGGGAGTTACAGGTATTGTAAATACGCTAACGTGGCTAACATATAGTGGTGTTGGACTGTGTTTTTAACAAGTTACTAACAAGTTTGAAAGTCAGCGTAGTCACAGAAATATGTGTTTAAGCGATATCAATTTGTTCTTTACGTGTTCCAAACAAGGTTGGGAGTTACAGGTTTCATGAATACGCTAACATTGCTAACATGTAGCATAGTCACAGATAAATGTCTACTTTAAACTCAGGAAAGGGTAACCAAACCCTAAATCAACTTTTTTTGGCTGTTGATGTTTATAAATTGGCCTTTAAAACTGGGGGTTCGCCGGACGGTCGTCCGGCGCCAGCAGCCGAGCCCGCACGAAGGGTTTTTACTCCCTCCTGGGGGCGTGAGGCCGGCGGGGATGGCCTCACGCCGGCAGTCTGGAAAGAGGACACGCGCGGGGGTTGGCTGCGCGTGGGCGAGGGAGGCCGAGAGGGCGGCAGGGGAGCGAGCCCACCCGTCGCCCCAGCAGCAGCAGACCCTCGTCCGGGTCCTCTTTCCAGACCTCTTTCCGTCCGCCTCGGCCCTGGAGGAGGACGACAAAGGACGCTCCGCGGCAGCGGCGCCGCCTTTCCTTTTCCGGTAATGATCCTTCCGCAGGTTCACCTACGGAAACCTTGTTACACTTTTACTTCCTCTAAATAGTCAAGTTTGATCGTCTTCTCTGCGCCATCGCTGTATGAGCTTTCACCATCGTCATCCGAAGCCCCTGTATCCTCAGATGAGGAAACCTCCGGTTCAAACCGGTAGGGCTGTACACCCTCCAAACCCTTTGTCGTTAAAATTCCCGTGTTTGATGAAGGCTCATCACCTTCATCCAAAGAAATATCCGCTAAATCGTGGTCTACGTCGCTTCTCAAACCGTCCGCCATTGTTGTTTACACTCTGGGATCCCTGAGGTGACGTCACGCGCAGCCCCCGCCCATCACCACCTATCGCCCAAAGTTAAAGCTGTGCACGACCATAAAATGATCAATAAAACCGCGCTGGATCATTTTAAGTGAATATTTTTATCAGATTCGTTTTCCAAGTTCCATTGACTTTCTAAATTAGAAAAAAAAAATTGCCACTGCACGAGGCCTTTAAGAAAGTATGACTGACTGATGAACCTTTGACTTCTTTCTCTCACCTAATGCGCCTTATAGTTTATTGTGCATTATATATGACAATTTAAAAAAAAAATACTATTCATTGACAGCGTGACTTTTAATGAGGTGTCCCTTTAGTGCTTAAATACGGTACTACACACAGAGAGGTGAAGCCTAACTATTGCTGCAGAAAACCACTGCCTCAGTGGGAGGAGATGTGGTTAGTATGCATGCATGCTTCGATTCAGATTTATGAGGCTGCGCATACAATCCATGAGAAAGAGGTCAGACGTGGGTAAACATTTTCCCACTCCTATATTTAGTTACACATAAGTGTACGGAGCTGGCTGGATTCAGTCAGGATATTTCATCAGTCTAACAAACAAATTTGGAAGCATTTGTACATGAAGGTTGGTGTTACATCTGTTAGCACCTATGCAGGTAATAGCTGCCATTCATGACCCAGGAGGCAAATCATTCTAGGGGAACAAAGAAAGGTTGGCTAAAAATGACACATGACAACTCAACTAGATGTAACAGATATTTTGATAAAGACTATAAGACAAAAGCCCAATTATTCTTGACTTGTTGGATAGTAATTGTTGTAAAAAGCAGGAATTTTCCCTGTAATCTCAATGCTGTTTAATTAGTATAACAGCCTCTGACTTTATTCATGGGGATTATTGAAGGATAGTTTACAGTTTTTAATTACTCTACAATTTGACATACACAACAATTTCAGTAAATAATATAATCTCCCTTTTATTTGTACAATTTATAATTAACCTTTAGAGATTTGCATAGAATTTACATGTGAGAAATATTTAGGACAACTGATTAAACTAATCAGGATGATTAGGACACAGGAAATTTATGTGCTTGTGTTTTTGTCTGTATCCTACTTGATACACACATTTCTGAGACCCCTATCTAATTAGCATAATCCAAAATTATCTTAAAAACCCAATGTTTATAACTTTGGTCTAGTATTGGGGTTCATCATCACTCCACTAGGGCAGTAGAAAGACTTTCCCTGCTCCTTTCAAAATGGCTGCTTCTATGACATCTCAAAAACACTTTTGGCGGGAAAAAGTTTAGCTAATTTTGAAAATTTTATTGTGAGAAAAACTCATCTGTTGGTATTCATTTTTTACATATTTTTGTGTTGAAAGAATAAAAAAAACGTTTATAATTATTTCTTTATAAAATGTTACATTAATAGCATGTTTCTTTATAATATGCAACCACTTGTATGGATCAAATTTGAGTCATTTGTTGTTGTGATTTGCACTTCATGGTCACTGTCGATCACTGATAAATCTAATAAATCCCACCAGCTTGATTATTTGCTGTAACGCATGCTGTTCAGTGGGAGTTTTCTGACTAATTGCTTGAAACTGTGACATTGACCAACCAGGGACAAGACACAATTAAATGCGAATCAGATTCTCCTCTCCATGAATTAATTATTGAAGTTAGGTTCTAATTAAGAAGCAGCACACCCGGGCCACACTGAACACATCCAATCTTGTCTGATCTCAAATGCTGAGCAGGGTTGGGTCTGGTTTGTCCTTAGAGGAGAAACCGTCAGGTACTACCAGGTGCTTTACTGAAACCTGAATGTGGAGGGTAGGGTCAGGAAAGCAATCTGCTGTGAAGCTGAGGTTAAATCGCATGTAGTTTGCTGTAGTGACCCCTGAGAGGTGACTTAAAAACAAAAGTTTAGATGAACAGGAAATTGAATCACTAATTTAAGCCTGAAGTCAAAGTCTTTACTATTTTGACTATTTCAAGGGCAGGAGGATCAACTAAGGGCATACGGAAAAAACTGATTTGGTGATATATCGCGATATTTCAGTTGGCGATACTTTTATCAATTAAAATGCTGACAAGACGATATTTAATAATTTTTTTGTGAGCTAAAAGCCTTTAGCATTTTACTTATGTTTTCCACTTGAGCCCCCGACCACTAGTTGGCAGCACAACACACTTTGAGTAGCTCTACACCACAGCAGAACAAGATCTCACAAGAACCAGCTTCTGTTAAATATTCAATCTCATTGGTTCAGTTAGCCTCACAGTTTTTGATGCTGTGAGACATGTTATTTTTTTTCTAAGTCATTTTCTAAAAAAAAAAAAAAAAGTAAAAAAAAAATTCTGGTCCTGTCTTGGGATATACTGCGATATGTATCGTGAGACATGTATCATGATATTTATCAAATCACCAGATTCTTGCCAATACAAGAATCAATCTGTTGACCAGATACGACTGTCAAAGCAAACATGCTCTTTTTCCATTTTACAGCATCACACATTAGAAAATAAGGAGAGGTCTAAACTAAGTTCAAGAATGTGTTAAAAGAGATTTATGTTTTGATATGGTGTTCACACTGGACAATCAGGGAGGGGCTTCTTTTTTTTTGTCCAACTATTTCCTAGAGCATGTCTGCCACCTACAGTTGGATGTGCGAAACGTTGTTTTAGTGAAAATCTCGTGATTCTTTATTCTTTAGTAGATATATTTCAATATATGAAAGACTTGGTGTCATAACATTCCGCCCGGCACAAAGCGCAATCAATAATTTGTCCTCCATGATTAAAATTTCAAACAGCCATCCATACGCCACCACCAAATTCGAGTCCCTGACCTGTCAAAGTTTAATCTGGTTTAACTTTCAACTCGAAATGGTGTTAAAAATGCGTGTAGGCACGTGTAAATGTGAACATTTGAAAGGCGGAAACCCGAAATAGCCGTTTACATAGACTTTTCATTGGAAGTGGCTGCTTGGACGCATGTTGCCAAGGGTGTTGTGAATGTAGCCTAATGATAAAAGGATTAAAATGATTAATTTTTCATATGATTTTTCCTTCCATATGCAGTTATGGCAAACTTCAGAATTTGTGTTAGCTATATTTTTTGTGGCTATAATACAATATATATATATATATATATATATATATATATACATTCGTCCTTAGAATACACTGTCACCTAAAGAGAATATATTTTTCTGTAGCTGCTGGATTTTTTTTCTTTAGCTGTTTTTGTGAAAAGCAAAGACGTTTTCGATTTTCGAACTTTTCCATGTGTCGCACTGGTCTTAATTAAATAGATTTTGAAAAGGCCTCGGCACATTTTTGAGGAAACCTCCTAAAAAGTTTTTGTTGCGTCAGTTAATGTGTATTTTGGTTTTCAGTTTGTTTTCCAAATGATGGTTATGTCAAGTCTCATGTTTAAAAAAACAAAACAAATGTCCTTTTTTAAGGTGACTATAGTAATATTACACGATACTTCTCCTTTGCCTTTCAGTCGTTACATTTAGAAGTCTCCACAGTGAATCCTCGGCTTCCAAATTTACTTCCATACATACAGGAGGCACAATACACGATTATCAATAAATAATAATTGTGTGAATGCTTAGTTAGCATTACCACATTTTTTTTAAGTTCTTGCAGGAAACTATTGACTGAAATGCAATCATTAAGGCTTTAAATATATTGAAATGTATGGATGGTCAAAAATATGTATTTATCATTGATATAGTCTGTAAATTAGGGAAAATGTTGTCAGCAAAACACATCAACGTATACAGCTTTGTGCTTTTCATGATGAGGCAGTTGCCAAAAATCACTGCTGAGACATGAATGTTGTCTTTTTTTATTTTTTTTTTATTTTTTTTACACAAGTCTAAAAAATAATAGATTTTTTTTTTTTAACTGTAGGTGTTTTCTGATGTCTGTGGGTGAAAGGAGGGGTGCAACTTCAACATGTTTAAAAAAAAAGATGAATTGCCAGGCATGTACTCCCTCTGCGCTGATCAAATTCACCAAACACCCTAACACACATGTCAGAGAAATGTGGGAGTGAAAAAAAACAGTCCTGCTGACCGAAACTAGATACGGGTATTAAGAACTGGACTCTGCATGATGGAAATCTTTCAGAATTGTGTTGTCTTGCATTGCTGAGAAGTTACTCACAAACCAAAAGATGAATGATATGCTGTGTGGTACTCACACCACTTTGCAAAAACACAATTTATTCTTAGTAATTAGTAGAAATTCAAGGATTTTCCTTTTTCTTAAAGTAAAACTATGTGCATGTTTAGATTTGAAATCCAAATGGAATTTATCCAAAGAAAAAGTTAGTGTATTTGTAGAGGAAGGGTCAAATATCTGTCAGTCATTTTTTCACTGTTTCTTCATATGAATATTTCACCATAAATTATTAGATGTTTTTCTTTAGAGTAAATACATCTCATAAATTTAGTTCCTGTGTTTAGAATTGTGGAACAGTACATTATCTAGAACGAGTAAAAGGAACCATGTAAGATTTAGTCTATCCAACTTAAAAGAACACATCCAAACAAATGTAAGCGAGTGTTAAAGTCCCACTTTGATTATTTTTTATGTTAGTATGAATATGTTTTCAAAGCGTTTAAGTGAATGTTTTTTTATTGCCAAAATAAAATAAAAAAAACTGTTTTCTAGTTTTTGGAGAGCAGCAGAAGTTCACAGCAAAAACAGACCCTCCAAGAAACAAGTAAAACATTCTCAAATCTTGTTGTATTTTTCTCCTGATGGAGGACACGTACGAAGATAATGAGCTTAAAATTACATTTCTGAGTATTTCTTTATTCAAATTGTTGCAAATCGGGAGTTGAAGAACAGACTTGGTCTGAAAGAGCTTGATGTATAAATCACAATCAGAAGGCCACAAGCTCCCTGCGTCACTCTATTTGGAAGCATCCTCTTACGGACAAATAGATCCATGATCGTCTTAGTTTTCCATATCTGAGCTGGCATCTGGCTCAAAGCTGTAACGACGGGATAGCTTCAACAATCCTCGCCATTTTGTTCTCTCTTCCATGTTTGTTTTGAACACTTCTTCTGCTGTTGTCAGTAGCAATACTTATACTTAAATGCAGCGCCCTCTGGTGGTTGTTAGAGGAAACAACCGCTAGAGGGAAACTGGTGTTTACGGGGAAAATAACAAATATATGAGCCTATTGATGTCTAAAAAAAACCACACAAATAATTCACTCCTGAGTATAAGTCGCACCCCTGGCTAAACTATGAAAAAAAACTGCGACTTATACTCCAGAAAATACGGTACTTGAAATCAACACAGGTGTTTTTTATTTTGTCTAAAATCTGAATTATTAATCATAATTAAAAGACAGTTGGGAGCACTTTTGAAATAGATTTAAAGATGATTGGAGCAACAGCAAGAATATTTTGATCTTTGGTAGTTACAGCTACTGTAGTTTATGTTCTTTGCCAATTATCCTCTTCTTTTAGAGATTACTATAGCAAATCATCCACCTCAGCATCCTTTTACCAACATCATCACTGCCTCTCTCTTAAATGTGTCTCAATCTGCTTCCTTGTATTGATCTCCAAAACATCATCTAATCTGTTCATTTCTAATTCTATCCATCCTCTCCACTTCAAAAGAGAACATCGTCATCTTCATTTCTTCTGTCTCCTGAGTCTCTGAACCAGTAAAATGGCTGCTCTCACCTTTCCTTTCATTCTTGGTGACTCTCTTTTGTCACACATCCCATCTGAGACCTTCCTCCAACCTGCCAGTGCCCGCCTCCTCACCTCTTTCCTGTTGCTCTGGACTGTTAATCCTAAGAACATCTTCCCCTCTGATCCCTGGAACCTCACCATTCCCCTTCAGTCCTTCTCATTTCCACACAGGTTCTCTGTCTTCCTTCCCCGCCTGAATTTTATTCCTTTTTCTTCTCCAGACAAAAACCTCCACCTCTCCAGAGGTGGTTACACACAGTCGTTTATCTAAAATGCCTAAAAAGGAGATCTGAAATTGTTGCGAGTGTCAAACAATTTGGAGTGTGCACATACAGTTGGATGGATTACTCGTTCTCATGTGTGGGAATGTTATTGTGAAATTCACTTTTACATAATATTTAGTGTTATGTAAGATCCCGCTCAGCTATCATTTAATGTATTTGACAGGGTTGTTCATATTTCTGTTTTAGAATGAGGTTTGGCTCCTAATAGGAGCTGGCATCTGCTGCTGTTAATGTAGCTTTGACAAGCTGGATGTTGGGGAAGCGGTGCTCGCAGCTAAATGCATACATAGTCATAGTAATGCTGTAAAGTTTAGCAAAAAAAAAAAATAAAAAAGAAATCTCAGCACCTTCATTTGGAATTAGTCCCGCTGTGAATCAGAGAAGCTTCTGCTAATGCAGAGATGGAAAAGGTCTCTAATCATATTTTTCTTCAGTGACAATTCCAGATCAGACATTAGTAGATTATCCACTTCTTCCTCATGGCTCATGCATGCACTTTAACGACAGATGGAGATATTTGTAGCGTATTTATTAGGGGGACAATCGCGATATTTCATTTATCGATACTTGTATCGATTTAAAACAATACTTTATTAACTATTTATGAGCAAAAGTAGTTCAGAATCATACTTTTGTTTTGCACCTAAACCTCCAACCACTAGTTGGCAGTACAGCACAGTTCAGGCTTCTGTATCATTTAACAGCTAAATTTAGAAATATTGGAAAAAAAACAGCCATTTATTTCCTTAATCATACTTTTAGAGCTTTTTGGTTAAGGGTCATTCATTTTATATATATTTTTTTTCTTATACTGAAACATTTTGTTGTGGAAATCAGACAATATCGATTGTAGAAACAAATATTTCTGAATTTACCAAAAGGAAAAGCACTAAACAACAAAAAAAAACAACATAGCCAATATGAGAACAGTTGCACTACTTTGTTGTCAGCATACAAATAATTTTTTCTTGCCATTTTATAAAAAAAAATGTATTGAAATTCAGGTTTAGGTTTTTTTTCTTCTAATTCATACTTTTTAAAGAAAATTGTAAAAAGAAAATGTTCTGGTACCGATGTGGGATATATCGTGATACGTATCATATCATGAGATTTATATCGAGATATCTTTTGTAACATGAGATGTATATCGTGATACGCTCATCGTATCATGAGATGTATATTGTGATATGTATCGTATCATAAAATGTATATTGTGATATGTAGCATATCATGAGACATGCATCGTGATACATATCGTATAATCAGTCTCTTGCCAATACACACCCTAGTATTTACAGTGTGTGTGTCTGCTTAGGCTTTCATGCAATCAGGCCACTCCCACAGATGACCTTAGATCCTTAACACTCACTCAACTGAAATTCCACAACTACTAGAATGACGATGGAAGTCATTTTTAGTGCTTTTCAGGGTCATGTTGCTTCAAGCCAACCCAGCTAACTGTTGGGTGAAGGCGGGGTACACCCTGAACCGGTTGCCAGACTGTTGCAGAGTCATACACCCTCATGCACACCTAGGGTCCACTTAGAGTCACCAACCAACCTATGAAGCATGTTTTTGGACTGTGGGTGGAAGCTGGAGAAAACCCACGGATGCAGGAGGAAAACATGTGACCTAAACATAGAAAAGATCCAGCCGTGATTTAAACCAGGCACTTCTTGCTTTTAGGCAAAAGTGCTAACCACTGCTCCACCATGCAGCCTAATTGGAGACAATTACTGTATTTTTCTGAGTTTAAGTCTCTGTTTTTTTCTATAGTCTGGCCAAGGGTGCAACTTATTTGTGATTATTTTTCAGTAAATAGTAACAACCACTAGAGAGCCCTGTAGGTGTGCATCAGTATTTGCTGCTGACAACAGCGCAGTAGAAGAAGAAGCACCGCTAACACACATGGAAGGAAATAATTAAACAGATTTAGTGAATTGAAGTGATCTAAAGAGTTCAAACGACTCATTAACATGTTCTTTATGGTTATCTGAGTAATTGTTTATATGTTGTGCTAATATACTAGATTCCTCCTATGTTTCATGAAGCTAAATAAACATCAGTGTGTTACGGTAGTGACGTGTGCATAGATTCCCTCAATTGTTGTTACATTTTACGTTGTCATGATTTACCTTTCAATATGAAGTATCTGTTCTTGTTCCCTTATTTTATCAAATACATTTGTCCTTAAAGGCTGACTTATAAATCATTTTTTACTTCACTTTTGTGCTGCGACTTATACTCTGGAGTGACTTATAGTCCAAAAAATAGGGCAATTTGGATTGTATTGAAAAGATCTAAGAGTATTTGGGAGAATAGATATAAAAAAATAAAACACCAGGACACGGAATGAAAACTATAATAATTGAGTGTTCTACTATCACAAAAACCTAATTAGTCTTATTTCATCAGGCCTTTGACAATACATGGTGTCCTCCTTAACTGCCATTTTTTCTGCTGCTTGTCATTTTTGTCTCTCTTGGGTTTAAAATGAAGCTCTTACTAAGTTTTAGCTGTAGAGCATAAAAAACAAAAAGACAATAGAACCTGAAACACATCAGAAAAATGTTGAAATTGGGAAATATAAACCCCATTGACTTAATGAAGCAGTCAATTTGACTACTATGCTCATTGAAGTATAAATACTCAGATGTATTTTGATATTTTAATGATACACAAATTGATTGTTCCCCTAAAATAATGTCATCATCTAATCGTGATGTCCCACGGTTCCTACCTTTCAAGGTTTCTTATTTTCTTTCATTTTTTTTCCATTTCATCTTGATTTCTATCAATTACTTCTGTTTTTTTTAAATGTTTTTCTTCTTTTTTACAGAAACTAGAAATGGTTGGTTTTATGGAATACCTAGTACCTACATTTTTGCTTTTTTTAAAATTGCGTCTCATTTTTTTAAACATGTCATTTTGATTTCTGTTTTTTTCGCATTTTTTTTTCTTCTTTTTTCGTTTTATTTTTTGGAATAGTTTTTTGGTTTCCAATTTTGTTTTATTTCTAAAATGTAATATTTTTATTTAATTATTTGCCTTTTTTTTAATTGTTGCAATCTTTAGTATGATTCTGCGTTTAGTGATTTGTTGGTGTGATTTGAACTTCAGGGCCACCGTAGATCACATTTTTATTTTAGACCATTTGGGCTCAAAACTTTTCATTCTACTGTAAAAATGAACAAAACTCTGTAATTTGTTACATTAAAAAATATTAGTTTTGATCAAATTACATTTTTAAGCGGAGTAAACCATCAACTTAACACTTTAATTTGATGAAACTAACACTTTTAAATGTAACAAAGGACAGAGCTTTTGTTAATTGATCCAGTCTTTCACTTTTTTCAGTGCACCGCGAGTCGTCAGGGGAAAAAACTCAGATAGGAGCTGCTGTCTGATTGTGTCAGTGTCACTGAAAAAGGAAACATCCAAACTTATAGATTTGTTGGCTGCCGGCATTAAAGTAATTGGTTCTAACCTAGTTTTAAGCTGCTTCTGCCATGTCATGTCAAGAGACACGAATTGCACGTCGGTTATGCAACTTGAACGTCCGTGGGACTGTTGGGGCTTTTCTTATTTAGAAACTTAGTTTTGTTGTTTGTGACGTCCAGTCAGAGTGTCACTCTGCTGTTTTGGTCACCTACCGGAGCAAAAGGTTGATTCCTCCCCAAACCCCGGCCTCCTTTTGCGTGTTCTAACTTTAACCGGCTGTGACAGAGTGTCATGGTGTAATGTGACGCATTGTGCTGCACATGTGCTTTCCTAACAGCAGCCCTCGCCCTCAAACCGAGTCCAAAACAAACACACATCACCTGAAGCCGGGCTTGTCAGCCGGCGGATCTGATGAACACAATAAGGGCACGCATGGCGTCTAGGTGCATTCACAGACACGTCTGCCTAAATGAACAGCATCACATCAGCAGATGTGCTAATGTTTATTCCCAACAGAACGACGCCAAGACGAACGATTGTGTCGCCGGCGCACGTTGCGTTGCATCTACCGCCAATCTTGACCTGAATATTTATAGTCTATTGTGCGATCAGATGTGTATGCTTGTGTGTCTGCGACTGTGAGAGCGAGTGTGAATCTTAGAGCCCTGCAGGAGTGTGAGGCAAGAAGCAGCAAGAGGCAGAAAATCCCCGCTGTCTTTGGATTAATGTCAGCAAACAGGAAGTCGGGCACAGAGCTACATGTGCATCCTCCTGAAGTCAGACCCCGCTGGATTTTCGTTTGTTTGCTTCATTCATTTTGTGACATAACTCTCAAACCTCTCCTCAGCTAACCTTCAATTAACTTTGTCCTTCTTGCAACTGTTTTAAAATATTATATGTGTTAAAATGACTCTACATGGACTAACAAGCTAGTGTTTTTTTTAATCACTCAAAACATGACGTTTGTTGAGAAATAAAAATACATGAAATGTGGAAACCCCTGGCATTAAATGCAGGAAAGCAAGTGGATGCCTGTGACCTTCAGGCCTTTTTAAAAAAATAATCTGAAGTGACAATGCTGCACGGGCTCAGGCATTTTTCTCAAAACCAGTAATTGATCTTTTTGTTTGCATCTTAGCCAGACATTTTTGTGTAAACCGCAAAAATATACTTGAATGTTACTGTTTGCTTCTTTGCAAAAATAATGTGACATTCCAACTTCTTTAAACTGGCTTTACAAATACCCCCTAAATGTGAGAGCTATGTAGATGAATGTCATGCATTTCATAAGGTTTGTTTTGACTCAATTTTTTTTCTTTCATTTTCACACCTGTAAATATTGGTGTCCTATTTTCATCCATGCGGGAGCAGCTCCAGCAGGTTTTGTGGGTCATAGCTGTTCATCATTTGTCGTTTTCCTGTCCGTGGAAGCAACACAAACATCGCCCCGATTACAGAAAGAAGACCCAACCCTCCAATACAATACAGTCAGAGTTGTAATTGTGCACACAAGAGAAGCTTTGAGAATAAAAAGATGCAAAGACATTTGTCAGTGACATGCTTTTGACACATTTGAGTGTGAACAAAAACACTTTGATGCCAGAAACTTAAGTGTCACAGAAAGACTCAAATAATGTTTGGGGCTTTCTACTGTAGTATGCAGACCTGGACATGACATTTAAAACAAGCAAACAAAAACATTTTTCTTCCTTGAATTTCTAAATAAACGAAAAAATGTGCTCACGAATAGTTGTTTAAGGTGACACATTAGTATTTTTTCATACAAATTAGAATTTTGTGAGAAAAAATCAGTAGTTTGTGGCCAAAAATGTGTCTTTTGTGTACACGAATTAGCATTTTTTAATACAAATTAGCATTTTGTGGGTACGTAACATTTTGAGCATACATGTTATCATTTTGATCACACAAATTAGCATTTTGTGGGCACATATTAAACAATTTTTTGCACAAAATTAAATTTTTGGGGGGGGGGCTCAAATCATCATTTTGTGCACACACATTAGTATTTGAAGTACATAAATTAGCACTTAGTATACACAAATTAGTATTATGTGTGCACAAATTAGTACTTTAATGCAACAAATTAGCATTTGTGGGCACATGTTTGCATTCTGAGGATATAAATTAGAATTTTGTGAGCACGTATTGGAATATTGTTTGTACATATTCTTTTGTGGACACAAATTAGCATTTTGTTTGAACACATTTTTATACTTTGGACACAAATTCATATTTTGTGGGCACAGATTAGCATTTTGAGTACACACGTTAGTTAGCATTTAGTGTACCCAAATAAGTAATTTGTAGGCTCAAAATAGTATTTTAAAGTTACATATTTGCATTTTGTTGGCACACATTAGCATTCAGAGCACACAGATTAGCATTTTGTGGACAAATTGGAATTTTGTTTGCACATAGTCTTTTGTGTGCACAAATTAGCATTTTGAGCGCACACATTAGCATTTTCTGTACACAAGAGTATTTCGCGGGCACAAATTAACATTTTATTTGCGCAAAATGTTAATTTTTAGACACAAATTCATATTTTGCGGACACAAATTAGCATTTAGTGTACACAAATTAGTATTTCGTGGACAGAAATAAGCATTATGTACCCAGAATTTAACATTTTCTTTGAACGAATTACTAATTTGTGTGCACAAAGTAGCATTATATGTTCATGAATTAGCATTTTGTTATAACAAATTAGATTTGTGCTCACAAACTAGCATTTTGTGCCCAGACTTAGTTTTTTATGGCCACAAATTGGTAGTAGTAATTGAATATACTAAAATACTAATTTAGGCCCAAAACATACTAATTTCACATCACATGAAGCTAATTTATGTGCACAATTTGTTCCCAAAAATTATTTTGAGAGAACCGTTTAGTTTTATTTTCTAAATTTTGTACCCAGAGCTCTGTACTATGTTAACATCCTTAAGATCTTTTTCTTCCTTAAGTTATATTTGGAAACTATTTTGCTCTTATTTTTCACATGTCCTTAAATAGGAGCAATGATCATGATAAATTACTCTCTGTGAGCCCACTACTAAAACATCTGTTATTTGTACTGAATTTAAATCATAATTAGCCTTTGGGGCCGCTGACAGCTTTAGAGCCTAAAAAAAGAAGTCAAACAGTTATGGAAGATCTTATAGACCACGAGGCCCCCCAAAAAAATCACATTCATTTTTTACCTGTCTCTTTAAAAAACTGTTAGTTAGGGTTAACAAGACCCTGCAGGCTTGATGTAGAAGGAAGGTAACAAGTAATAGGAAGCTGTTATGTCTCATTTCCCAGCTTGATTTAGCTGTAATAGCTTTTGCTGCCAATGCCCTCCTCACCCAGTTGCCCTCCTGAAAAGTTTTTCCCAGTCTGAACTACAGATTTTAGCGCTCTGTCCATGTGGAAAACCTGCCTGCCTTGCTTTTCTTAGCCGGAGACATGCCAGTTTGTGAACACATCCACTATG
This sequence comes from Oryzias melastigma, assembly GCF_002922805.2. Lineage (NCBI taxonomy): Eukaryota > Metazoa > Chordata > Actinopteri > Beloniformes > Adrianichthyidae > Oryzias > Oryzias melastigma. The sequence goes on from NC_050514.1 coordinate 4,226,216, forward strand.
AACATGCACAAAAACAAAATACGGGCTCATTTAATTCAGAAAAAGATGGTTCGTCCATGAAAGAAAACCTACAAGGAAAGCACTCAGTTGTGAAATTAAATGATTTGTGTTTGCTCCATAATACAGAAGCACTTTTAATGTTAAAACCAGGCCTACTTCAGTGTATTAACATTGGTGCTGAGCAGCCAACATTTACTTGTGTAAATTTGACAATCAAGCAGCTCATTAGCCTGGATCTGCTGGAAGCATACAGCTTCCCTGGATACTAGAGTTTGCAGAACCTGAACTTCACACTTAATATGCAGATGAATATGAAGGAAAAACTAGATTAAGCTTTTTTTGGAGCCAACTTCCAACTCTGTTCTTCCGATGTTAGCCACATACTTGCTTAAGAAAGAGGATTATGCACAAGGGATTGAAGGATTTGAAAATGCTGTAGCTTTGACGTGACTTCATGTGCACATGCTTCTTAAAAATGAACAGTGTGATAATTTTTCAGTTAGCTATTAGTCAGTTTGGCTTCCTCTGGAAGGCTTTAATATCCTTTTTGTGTTTTTGTTAGAAATTAAGGAAAATGGTCATGAACTTTTTGAGGTAAAACTGTCACCTTTTGACCAAAAGAGGAAATAATGATGTAACGAAGGCCATAGTTCTACTTGTTTTTATAGGGAAAAAAAGAAAAAGACTGCAATCACAAAAGCTGTTTGTCTTAAAAACTGATTTTTCAAAAATCAAGCGAATGAGCTGTTGAGTAAAGAAATGTGGGTATTAATTTAATCAACCGCCTGCAGGTTTGTTCCTTCAATTAATTTCATGCTTCGGACCTCTAAAAATCCCATAATGCATTTTAGACTGTTCTCCATTACCTCTGTTATTATGCTGAAAAACCACAAGTCACCAGCTACCATATTTTTGAACCTATGTTATATATAAGGTGCTTTAAGTGAAACAAAATAGCCAATAGCTGGGTTTCCATTTGCACAAAACTTTGTCAAACTTCTAGAAATGTTGAAAAAACACAATTTTGCAGTTATAAAGTTTCCATTAAAGCATAATTATGTACATAAACAACTCATGCGATAAGTCATTCAAAAACATGGCGATGGATGTGAACAATACTTTGATTTACAGCAGATGCATCCAAATTTCCACCACAGCACTAGCACTCATCATCATCTATCAAAGGAGACGTTGGCGTCTTACTCAGGCCATGGAGCGGCAAGCTTTGTGGGAGGGGCTACGGATGAAGAGATTTTAGGAAATGGTGGTTGATGATTTCACAGAGCAGCTGTAGATTCAACAATTCTGCATGAAAAGCTTAACTTTAGATGAGCTGTGTGATGCTGTGAGACCTTTAGTGGCGCATGTTGTGCAGTGCCCAAGGAACTAAGAGTGCATGTGGCTCATTTAATTAAAAAAAAGGGTTTCCATTGCAGTTTTGGGAAGTTTATTTCAATACTCTTCAAAAAGTACCTCCTCCTAGAGCAAAAACGTTATTTGATGAATGCGAGTTTTCTTTTAATTATTGTGTTTCCATTAGGAGAATTTATTACCACAAATCCAATTTTTGCAATTTCATTGTCAAGCTAGAGATACATTTGTCATTAAGTCAGATATGATTTACTGCATTCATTGTTTTTGTTTTAACACGCTACATGTTAGCCTTGTTAGCATCTTTTTGATTTAGATTTTAGATTTATTTCAAACATGTAAAATGAAACATGTAAAACGCTACAAAATAATTCAAATTAAATAAGAAATAAATGAATACATTTTTAAAAGACTCTCTTAAACTGAACTCAAAAATACATGTTTGAGAAGTGGATAGGCAGAGGCTAATGCTTATTTAAGCTTATCCCTGCAGCTACTTTTCACACGTTAACAATAACCTTTACCTGTTTCTTCCAAATCCAAGCTTCCTTGCAACACGAAAAAAAAAAAAACGGACCTCTGGGACTACACCGACACACAGTTTTTTTTTGTTTGTTTTTTTTAAAGATTAAGCGCACTTTAATTTCTTGTAAGCTAAGTGTGCCTTTTGTGCAGAACTGATTTTATAGAACATGAGACAAATAATAACTGGAAGTCTCAAGATTGTTCCTAATATTTAAATGTTTAATAAATGATCTCATAAAATAATATGATGACGTTAAATTTAAGCTACTAGCTTTCGAAAGTCACACTTTCACAATGTTTTATAAAGTTTGAATAGTTACTTTTTAAGTTTCAGAAGACATATTTATTTTTCTGCTTTGACCTTTTTACACTTTCAGATCAAAATTCTTCTGTTTCTGACTTTTGGTCCTCATTTGACATCGGGGTTCTGTCACCTAAAGAGATGGGGTCTGAAAAAGTAGCCCTGGTGGAGAAATTTCCCTCCATCACTGCCTTTGGCGACTGCAGGCACAGCCAGTGTTTGGATATCGAACACTAATTTAAAATCATATGAATGACTAAAAACGGTATTCAAATTTAGTAGAACAAAAACTTTTTTGGTCTGCAGTGGACAAAAATCCTTCCAGCAAATCCATGTGATTTTTTGGATTCTGCATAAACAAAATGAAGGATGTTTATAATAAATGCTCAAATCATCTTTTGATCTACTGTAAACGTGTTCCCAGTGGTCTTTTAATTAGGATTGTGTCATTTTTAGCCAAAATAAAAAGAAAACAGTTGTTTTATATAATAATAATGATAATAATAATAATAACCTTTATGTATTTAGCAACTTTCAAGATTAAAAAATCACAAAGTGCTTCACAGTAAAACACAATATAAAAACAGAACATAGTTTCTACAGAGCAGGAGGAGATTGTTAGAAATTTGCCTCTGAGCAAGCCCACCCCATTTCCCATCATCCATCTGTTTACTCTCTCCTGCTAGCTTACAGCCCGTCATCTAACATTTTTGTGCAACAAAAATAGTGAGCAATATTGGAGATATCCAGTTGAGCCAGATGCCAGCTCAGATGAGGAAAACAAAGATGTAAGATCAAACATGGATTTATTTGTCTACAAGTGAATGGAACGGAGCAGGAAGCTAGTGGTCTGTTGATTGTAGTTTCTATGTCACAACTACACTTCAAACAGCATTTTTTGTCTGGTCCTGATTACAACAATTTGAATAAAAAATACTCAGAAATGCTATTTTGATCTTCATCTTCTCAATATATGTCCTCCATTCTCAGAAAAAACACAATTTTCATTAAAGTGGGTCTTAAAGGCATGAATGAACTCCACAGTGTTTAGAATCCATTACATGAAGCTAGAGGGTTGAGAACACATAACAAGTAATGTGCCTGCATTTCACAGTTATTGAAGTGCGATATACTGATGTTAACTAATATTTTATTATTCTATTTAAAAAAAAATCCCGTTTTGCTAAAAAAAAGAAAAAAAAAACATTTTTTTTCTCTTCTCCTGCTTTTAATGTGAAAGATCCTTCATTACTCATACGATTTTGTTTTGATGACAGCTGACATTATTAGCCAAACTAATAATTCAGCTGTGAATGAATGTGCCACATTTTCTCATCAGAAGCAGCATGTCTTAATGACGATGCCACAGACTCTCCTGCTTTCTCAGACCAAGTCATGCATATGCAGAGGATGGCTGATGTGTCAGCAGTGAAGTCTGGAGCTGCCTTTTCTGCTGGATTCTATCAGCCGTTGACCCTTCTCATAATTACACGCTGTTGACAGAGACACAAAAGCATTCCTGCCTATGATCAAATAGGTAGTCTGATCCTTGATTTGCTGTAAACAAAAATAGCACGAGCCTGTCAACATCTGACTTCATGTCTTGCACTCCTCCAGAGTGTCATGCCACAGTATTTCCAGTAGCGAGAACGCGTCTCATGTGGAGAGCCTCCCACTGTGAGGAACACGTGTAAACCTGCCGTCAAAGCCAGCACCTACTTCACTTGTCACTCTTTCTGGTTCATGTGCAAAAATGCCCTGCATGCAGAATCTGTTTCCTCCAGGCCGTACGTTTGTTTCCACAGGCGATACGGGTACTCCCAACTATAAATACCTATTATTAGGATCCAAACATGTCATTCATCCAGGTTGATTCCATGGAAGTAGAATATAAAAAAGGTGGTTACCTGAGAAAGCCCGAGTGGAGAAAGCTACGGTGGCCCTGAAGTACAAATTACAACAGCAAAACATTTTAAAGATCACTAAATAAAAAAGCAAAATAAATAATGGAGATCCCACTTTGGAAATTAAAATAAAGTTCCAGAAATCAAAACACAATTCCAAAAAAAAGAAACCAAATGAAAAAGAAACAGTTTGGAAATCAAAAGTATTTTCTGGAAATAAAAATAAAATGTTGGAAATCGATTGATTGATGATATCTAGTATCACTTTATGCCAAAAAACCTATATCATCATTTCATTTTTTTATTCATTAATAATTAACTTATTAATTCGTCTCAAATTTAATGTTTTTATTTACGTATTTGCTGTTTTAATTTTTATTATTTTTGTGTTGAGTGATTTGTTGGTGTGATTTGTACTTCAGGGCCACCGTAGAAAGCCTCTTGGAGAAGAGAATCTTTGAGTCCAGCGGACACATCTTTTTTACCTTCTACTTTGACAAGAGAAAATAGAAAACTGTATTTATAATATGTTTTTTCATTTACAAATCTGTGTGTTTTTCCATTGATTAAGTGCTTATAAAAAGTTCAAAATGTTTGAACTAATGCAGCAATCAAACTGAATCAATATGGGAAACTTTTCATATGAAATGCATGCCAAACAAATGAGGATCAACTTGTTTGGCAGCTCTTTGTGGTCGGTAAAACTAAATGTTTTATAATGCGCTCTTCATTTTTATTTCTGTCCAGTGCAAAGAGATCCGGATTTTACTGTCACAAAAAAGAGGGTATAAAGTTTTTGGAGTATAAACTCTTTTTGTGTGTGAACCAAATAATAAAATTATAAAATGAAATTAAAGCCACAAGCGGATTTGTATGTCCCACATTCACTACATCCCTTTGCAGTCTTAAAGGTGCTCCGTTTGAGTTGGAACTGATTGAAGACGGGAAGCAATTGGAAGATATACGGTATTCTGCATCTAAAATCCATGGAGAAATGAAGTGTTGGTGTTAGACTGGGGACGGTGCTGGCAGAACAGACTCTCCCTGGAGGGGGCTGTCTCACAATGCTACCTCAGATGGTGAGGACCCGCTCGTTTTCATGGGTATAGTAGGGGATAGCTCGTACTGTTTCATTTTTCAAGGTGGCAGCCTCTTCTTGAGGTCAAAGGTCAACAAAAATACAGTTATGGTTGTAGATGTAACATTGTGGTGCATGTGCGAAATTTTATGAAGATTGCACTAACTATTTTTTTTTCCTGTATTTTGGAAATATGCGAAAATCGTCAAATTTTACCCTTTGCCACAAAATGGCCGCCAAGTCATAGGACCTGTAGCCATCCCTTAATAGTTCCAAAACGTGTGTAAGATATCCCCAACACACGTGTTTTGGTTTTGTTAGTGGAGTTTTTGAATCCCATAAGAGATTTTGATATTTTTGACAGTTTCTGCTGCTGTGATGTCATCATTATTTTGGTATACCCCAAAATTCCTTTCCACTGTTGAACTAGGTGTTTGCTCATTTTGGTACGTTTTGTGTTGGGGGTAAAATTCTCACTCCTAGGCGGAGAATTGCAAAATCAGTCCAGGACTGTGGTAGGTCATCATGAAAACTTCACATTCTTTGACCACGTAGCTATCCTAAAAGTTATAAAAAATTTACTTTAAATGTTGGCATTATTTCATTAAATCATGTTTTGAATGTGACCTTTAAAACCTTTAGTTTCAGAATGAACAAATGTGGATCACCCTGACAGACACGTAGTCTTGTCAGAGGACAAAACGACCACTCCTCTATTATTCAACACAATAAATTTAATATGCAGTAAATTGTTGATAATTGCTTGACTGTTGGATATGCCATTGGTTCACTTAGCACTTCAGACACCGTAATTCAAGAGTAAACAAATGCAAAACAAGTGCAAATTCAGCTGCAGAGCCTTAATAAGGGAGTTAAATAAAAACAAACACTACATTTGCTGTAATTGCCTTTTTCCTGCTGCAGCAATGATTTGATACGGAATGTCTTTATTTCCTGGGAGACGATGTAGAAATCCTTAAATTATTGAGGTGGAGAATTATACAACAGCTGCTGTGTTTAAATAGGATGCTTGTCTCTAATAGTGTGCATCTTAATAAGCACAAAAGCTGGAACACACAACAGTTATTCTGCTCAATCTTTGGCCCTGGAGGAGGTAAAGCCAAAACACATTTCACTTCTGTTTGCTTCAGTGCTGTGAGACGGTGATTCTGTATTTGATTTTACATTTTAGTAATTGTCCAATATTTTTATTTATGGGACATAAAAAGTTGTGAAACAATTTAGGGAAATCTTTGAGAATCTGTGGTAATGGAATTCATGAAAACTAAAGCAACGCTGACTTTGCTTCAGATTCACAAGAGAAGCAAAACAAGCTACGCTCAGAGTCCTCTGCAAGGAGCGTTCAAGAGACCACTTCCAGTTTGAAAAGTCTACGCAAGAACTCGTAATTGAGCGTTTATGGTTTCCACTGTCAAAACTCTCACATTCACATGTTCCAAAGGATGTTTTTAAGTCTGTTTTACCGAAAAAATGAAGTGCATTTATGTATTTTATTTTCGTATTTTTTTTGCATTTGATTTATCAGATTTATTTATTATTATTTATTAATTAAAATGTATGTTTCATATTTTTGTTTATTTTTTACTTTAATTTATGTTATGTATTTAGCATTAATTATTTTTTAGGTATTTTATTTTTGTTACATTTTTTTTTTTACTTTAATCATTTGATTTTTTTTATTAATTATTATTTATGTGTTTTATTTTTGTTATTTTTTTACATTCAGGTATTTAGTGTATTTATTTATTATTATTTATGTATTTCACTTTTCTTTTATTTTTTACTTTATTTATTTATTATTTATTGATAATTAATCATGTATATTTTTAAGTATTTGTGTTTACTTTGTTTTATTTTATGTACTATTATGATTTATTATTATTGGTATTATTATTAATATTCATTTATTTAGCGGATCCACAGTTAAGCATAAATACTGACTGTGGTAATAAAACCCTGAATGTCATGTTCGCTCATGTTGGCAGCAGATCTTAAGAGGTTAAAAAAGCATCCCATAATAATCTCTAAAAAACAACCAAAACTATTAAATTGTTCCATTGATATGAGGTAGTCATGAAAACTCATCATATTCATACTACAACAACAATTTTAGATGAAAGTCATTCATCTTAAGGAATTTTGAAGGAGATTTGAATCACATCTGATCAAAAATGTTCAATCGTTCTGAAGATACTAAAACTAGTCAGTCACTTTGCTTTTTCACATGACAAACTATCACATAATTTTACTAATTAATAGTTAACCTTTTTGCTACTTGAACTACTTCTGATTGTTCACAGAAGTGCTCTGTTTAAGGGTTAAATGATAAAAGGCAAATAATTATGTAAACTCTTAGACAACCTGCTTCTGTTTAATAAGTGTGTTCATTTTTAAAATGTGTCATAAAGTATCAGATTGGCACTTAGTACCGGCAAATACTCAAACTCAAATAATTCTGAATTAGATTGGGCCTAAAAAAAACAGATTGGGACATTCTTAACCAAACTCCTTTTAAATCATAATCAGATATTTATTGACAAGAAAATAAGTATGGAAGAAAAAAAAAAACTACCGAAAATAGATTCCAAAGAAGCAGTAAGAGTGTTGTCTGATGCTTGCATTAAAGAGTTAAGAGTTTTCTGATTGTAGCATCTGCATCATCACATAACTGGTGACTTTTCCTACTTTAATAAAAACTGTAAAACATAAACACAAATCTTCATGATTCAAGTTATTTATATTCATGAACAGCAGAAATGCAGCTTGATGTATATTCTGCAGTCGTGTGGTTCCAGTCCCTGGATCATTTTTTGCCTCAGTCCTGCACAGACTTGCTCCCATACATTTTGAGTGTGTCTTTTTTAAGCAGCTGTAGTAGTTCTCATCACTGCAAGCAAGAGGACGCCTGAGTGCAGAGTCCTTCTCAGGGTGCTTCTTTGCATTGTGAAAATGAGCTTAGTGGCCTTGTGGTAGAGTGTCCGCCCTGAAACTGGAAGGTTGTGCGTTCAAATCTTTTGCCGAGTTATACTTGACCTAACATGCAGCATTAAGGGGTTCAATTGGGGGTCAAACCGCCAAATGGTTCCTGAGTGCAGCTGTGTCTGTAGCTCACCCCTCCCCCAGAGGAGGGTAAAATATGGTAAACACGTTAAACAGGAAAAGTGTTATATAGATAAACTTTACTTAAGCTTTAGTCACAACTACATGTACAGATGGAAACTGCCTGTCTGCGGGCCAAAAAACATTCAAACCTGTATGGGGCGTGCAAGTGACCTGCTAAAAATGTCAACATTGTAGACAACAAAAATGTTCATGCACAATTTTTTCTACGGGTATGCTGCTGGCAACAAGTCGTTGCGAACGCAACATGCAGGCAAGGATAAGTAAGGGTGAAGTAGTTGAAGCTCAGACACGTCAGACAAGTTTTCTTTTTTAAACAACTTGCCTGAAACCTGCCCACTGTGCAAATATGTTGTTAGAGATGTTCAAGGGATAAGCACGCCCCCTTGCATACCCATTGTGGATGAGGAAATTAGACATTTAGAGTACAGTTTGGGTGGGGATACAGACTCTTATGCACTCATGACTGCAGTATTTGCACACAGTCAATAAGACCTTAATAATGCCAGGAGTGTATCGAGCGGACATCGTACGTCATGTGTGTAACTTACATTATTCATACAAATATTCACAACACATTTCCCACACACACGACAATGGCACAATCCATTTTCATGACCTCGACCTAGACAACCCAAAATCCCGCAGCACCTGAGCAGGTGCATGCAACTAAGGCATTACTTATTTTGCTAGATGTAAACTGTGGAAGTGCATTTGCCTAAACCCAGTTTTTTGGTAGGCAAGAAAAAAAAATAGTAGAAATAGCTCCTTCCTAATGCAGGGTCAATAAATACAACTGCCATATATGCATCACCAAGATTTCATGCTAACGGCCGATTCTTTTAGAAAATAGTTGGCGTTGTCATAAATGTAGACGGTAGAAATCAAGCGGCCGTCAGGCGTGCAGAACGTCCCACTTTTTATATAGTTCTGGGCTACTGGTCATGGACCTGATATGAATGGCGACTCTGGGCACCCTCGACCTTTGACTGGCCCTGATTTTGTATTGACATCATCTCCGCCTCACTGGGCTTGAAACCGTGAAATCTATACGGGCAGCTACTAACTGATGTCAAGTTTTAGAGACAAATTTAAACTTTTACTGAAAACCTCTGTGGCCAATGTGTGACATCTGAGTACAAATACCGCTACCTCCCAAACTTAATAAAAAACTTGCATTCAGGTTGCTAGGCGGTGACATTTTGGGATTTGGGGCCGTAGTCTAATTAAGGCAGTAGTTGCGTTTCCATTAACTCTGATATTTTGCAAATTGGATTTTCAATAACAAATTCTCTTAATTGGAAAATTTTTAAAAAACTTGCATTAATAGAAAAAAAGTTTTTGCGCTTAGTGGAGGTGGTTTTTGGGGCGTATCGAAATGGAGATTTTTCATAAAGCTGCAATGAAAACCCCTTTTTTCAAATTTGCTTCTTGGTAGGAAGTGTCTGTCCTGAGCGCTGCACAGTGAGAGATCCCACAGCGTCACAGCTCATTATAAGTTACATATCATACGGAATCGTACAGCTCCTCCCCTGTAAAATCACCATTTCATCTTCGCTTCATCTGTAGCCACACATTTGCAGCTTCCAGCCTGAATTAGACTCACGAGTCTCCTTTTAGGATGAGCGCGAGTGCCGTCACAAACTTGAATTGAACTTGTTGTGTTTTCAAACAAAAAAAGGTCCAGCTGACCACTTGTTAGAATGGTTATTGTTTTTAAATACAGCTGAATGGGTTTCTCACGTCCATCTGAGACTGAATCTGCACTACCCACGCGCCACACTGCTTCGTCACTCAAATGCTCCCTTTTAGTGAATAAAAAAAAAAAATCTTATCCATCGCAGTGTTTTTAATGACTTACCGCCTGAGTTGTTCTGGGTTTATTTGCATAATTATAATTTAATGTAAACTGTGTCAATATGAAACTTTTTTTTTAGAATTTTGATAAAGTTTTGCGCATATGTGTAATGGAAACGCTGCTAAGATGTACTTTTTTTTAAAAGAAAAACATTATTTTTTCAACTAAAAAAGAACGAAACATGTTCTAAAAATGTTCTTGTCTGTCAATGGATTCAGTTGTTATATTTCTAAGTGCACCCTCTTGCTTTTTGGAATGTGTGTGTGTTTTCATACTCGTATTGCTGCATCAGAACTGTTGGAAGGTTGAAGATCTGGCTGTTTCTGTTGAACTTTTTACTAGAAATACGTCTCAATTTCCTTTATTGAAGAAGTTAAAAAAATATATAGTTTTAAAGGAAGTTTTGACATTGTTGAGACAACACTAAAATATTTACAAACAGCTTTGTATTTGTGTCAAATGACTATCTTCAATCAGACAATGTTAAGATGAAGACTGATGACACTTTTCCATCTGTTTCTCTCTTTGCTCCAGTGCTGCCAGTAACAAGAAGTGAGCAAGAAACTCCCTCTCCCCCGACACGTCCGGAAACCGAAGAGAACAAGCGAAACATTGTGACCCCATCGACGGCGGCGCGAGCGGACTCTGCAAAGCGTCAGCGGAACGGGACTTTTGGAAACTTTTGAGAGGAGATCAAAGCTGCTGTTATGTCTCAGTGGACAAACCTTCATGGGTTGAGACTGGAGGTGGCATAGAGTAAGTCGTGACCCCACCCCCCACTCCCCCCAAAATGATTGCCTTAATTGCTACAAATACAGACGTAAGAAGCGACAATACTGAGAGACTTATAAGAACTTACAGATGTTTTCTTTACATGTGAAAAAAAGTGTCTTGTATGGAACAGATGTGAATATTTTAATAAGATAGAGAAAACATTTGGTTGTACCGTCAACATGTTTTAGTTGGGTCGGCTTTGTAGGTGTCATTAAACGGTGAGGCTGCTCTCTGCTTTTATGCAGCCGGCACTTTTTACCTTGTTTCGTACTTCCAGCCTCACTAAGGCTGGCCTCTGTTGTTTAATCAAATGCTGGCAAAAAAAACAAAACAAAAACAAAAAAAAACACCTTAATTCCCCATCACAGCACATACAATCCTCATTCAGACAATGCATGAATGGTTGGGAGACCCTTTCTGGTTCAATGCAGCACTCAGATGGAGAACATCCATTACAATCCACTTAAGCAAAGATGTCAGGAACATAAACATCCATCACAAAGATCTGCCATTTCTACCATAGACAACTGGCAGATAAAAATGGGTGAACATAAAGACAAAAGTACTTTTATTATTATTTATAATTTTTTTTTTCCACAGATGCAAATTTAGAGCCGACCAGCTGCTTTGTTGATATGTTTTCACTCTAAATTTACCTGTATGCAAAAGTAACATGTGTTCTATATTTTTTTAAACCTAGCCTTGATAATTACATAACCAAAGGTGAAACCCTGAGTTTATTGTAAGTTGTGGACTTCTGGAAAATGTTGTGACATAGATGCACACTGATTAGGGAAAAAAAATGTAAATATCAGACATTTATACTTGTGTGTCAGAAGATGTGTTTCAGATAGAGTAATTTGAGACTTTTTACTTTCTTTGACTGTTAGAACCATCAACCATAATGGTCTGTATTTGGTTTGTCCTCGCAGATACAATCATGTTCTTATTGTTACGAATGCTGCTCCGACGTTCCTCATCAATCATGTTTTTGGAAATGTCATTTTCTTTTGCCTGTTTTTGTTTATTTGTTTTTTTACATATATATATAAATCCCTGTTGGAATTTTACCATCTTGTTTGTTTTGCTCTGTCAGAAACTAAAATGCTGCTGTTGTTCGAGCAGCCTTGTTGGAGAAATGTTGACTTGAGTGGTGTTACGTTCACACCGGCCTCGGCAATGTGCGTTCTAGAGACCATTTTCAAAGAAAAAAAGTCTATGATCAAAACTCTTGTGTTCATGCGTAGCTACACAAGTTTTCAAGACCCTTTTTTGGGTTCTACGTACAAAACATGCAACCATCAAACACATATTGACAGTTAAACAAGTTGACCAATCAGGGACTCGGATTTGGTAGAGACGTACAGATGCCATCCTTTTCAAAACATGAAAATACCACACTATTAAAAATTCATAACGGAGGAGAAATCAATAATTGGTGTTTTTACCCGGCCAGAATTCTATGACAACATGTCTTTTATACATTGTAATATAGCTGTGAAAAAAAATGCCAGGAACAAGAGTCACAAGATTTGCATCACTTCTGTACCACACTGCACCGGACCTCTTCCAACTGTTGGTACCGACGCATTCTTATTCCTGAGTTGTCACATTCTGATGCATAGTTAAGGACCTCTCCGCATCAAAAATGTACATTTGGGTGTCCCTAATCGTTGTTTTTTGACATGCTGGCTGTTCCAATTAAATCAAGGCCCACCCACAAACCGGTACCGAGATGTGGACCACACCGGTACCCTGAAGTGTACACTAAATCCTACCCTCCAATGGAGGGTAGGGTCCAAATGCTTTCCTTCTAACCCTAACCTTAACACAATACCGGACACAGATCAGTATGGGTACCAGACACAGATCATTACCAGACGTGAATCAGTACCGATACAAGATGTGGATCAGTACCAGACAGGGGTCAGTATTGGTACCAGACGCAGATCAGTACCGGTACTGCGGATTGGTACAGCGTACCACCAGCTAGCCCAGTCCACGTCAGTACTGGTTCCTTACGCGGATCAGTACCAGATGGGTCTGATCAGTACCATATACGTCACGTGGTACGCGGTACCAATCCACATCTGGTAACAGCACTGATCCGCGTCTGGTGCCAATCTACATCTTATACCGGTACTGATCTGTGTCTGGTACCAATCTTCATCTGGTACCGGTTCTGATCCTTGTTCAATACCCAACCGTGGAACACGGTACCGATCCCCATCTGGTACCAGTATTGATCCGCGTCTGGTACCGGTACTGTCGCGGACTGGGCTACGGTTTGGGTGCTGGGTTTGGGTACCGGCCACATCCCGTGGTTCAGACTGCATCCAGTTCCGCGTTTGACAAAACGTCTGAACCCCTGATGCAATTGGAACAGCCTGCGTGTCAAAAACGACGAGTTGTGGAAACCCCAAACATCAAAACGTGACACAGAAGGGTCCTTAACCAAACGCCAAAATATGTGACGAGTTGTGAATGAGAATATCTAATCGGTACATGTGCTAGTATCAGGTACCAAGAGTCCAGTGTGAACATCACGCTTTTAGCGTTTTCTTGAACGCGCATCACATTCCCGGTGCGAACGTAGCACTACATATACTAGACCTTTCAATGAAATGTTTAGAGATGTCCACTGACATGCCAGTAGTAGTAGTAAGTGATATCCTATATTTTTATGAAGACGGTGTTTTATTTTCCTAAATAATTTACTTTCAGAACATCCTTTACATTGTTTGCTATAATAGCACCTAAAGGCTTGAATCTAGAGTTACGTGTGTGTGTGTGTGTGTGTGTGGGTGTGTGTGTGTGCGTGTTGGAGAAAATCCAAAGTTGGCATTCTTTGACAATTTTCTTCCCTTAATACCTCATAAAGGGTATTCTTCTGAACAAAAATGTTTCAGTTTTCCTTAGTGTCAAACGTTTACAAATCAATATTTAGTTTTGTAGAGATGTCAGGAGGACCTGTTCAGGGTGTGCCCCGCCTGCAGGACCCCAGCGGGGTCTGGAGATGGATGGATAGATGTCAGGAGCTTCTTGTGGAAGGTGGTAGGAAGTTACCAAATACCTGCTATTCCATCACACTTTAATGATCAATTGGTTGAAAATGCATACAACAAATAAATGTTTTAAGTTATGGTCATATGAACAAAAGCTGGAAGTCTTCAAACCTATTCCCACCTCTTCCTGTCATTACACCTCCAATTGTGCACAGATTGCAAAAACAAGACTAACATCCTTCATGGATAGAGGTGCTGGCAGGCTGAAGCAGAGCCAGACCAAATACCAAATACTGGTTTATTATTGAGCGTATTACGACATATTCACACCACTGACGTAGAAGACAAAAATGAGAGCGATAATACTCATGTCAACAATTTTTTTCCAGAGTTGGATTAAATGAAAACATAGTCAGTGTGAAAAAATACATCCCCTGGAATGATTTTGTTACACTGATCTTGTCAGATTACGCGCCTGAAGCACAAGCTGTTCCACGCTCGCAGCGCTCCATCAGCGGAGGCCTCATCAGTCTGGGGAGTGTGGAGTTGGAATAGGGGGTTTGACCCAGGGACTCTAATCTGAACATGAGCTCACAGGGTGTTTACAGACCTGAGATGTAGCTGCAGAACTAATCATACAGACATTAAATGGTGGTTGGAAGTCAGCCTTGGCTGTACGTTAATAAGGGACAAATGAGTCAGCTGCAAACATGCAGTGGAAAAGGATAACTCGCCGCTGGGTTACTACGAGTACGACGAGCGCCTCAGAACTGATACTGGAAGGAGCCGCAACCAGTCAAGGAGAACACTTCAGGACACCTCCAGACAGTTTCTTTAGTCTATGCATTGGAATAATTTATTAGGAGGACACTGAGACAGCTTTAATCACTGGAGCAGGAGGAACCAATTAAGAGGCCATGTAAAGAAGAACGAGGCGAACAAAGGTCAGGCTGTACACGCTGAGGCTGAACGAACAGAAACGGCGGCGTGAGCGGGGGTCAAATGAATACATGGAATAACATCCATGTAGGTGTTTTTCTGAGCAGAACTCGAAACACCAGAACAGTTTTCTGTTTTTACCCATGAAGGATGCTAGGAGGCTGAAATCGTTCGCTGTCATTTAGTCTGGCCTTCAGTCAGGTCTTATTAGGCATTTGGATTGTACGGTGGCCCTGAAGTACAAAACACAACAACAAATTACTTAAAGTCACATGCGATGAAAAAACTTTTTTTTTTTTAGTTTGAACATGTATGTGTGGCATTTTTCTTATGAAAGAGAACAAATATAATAAGAAAATCATAAGAAATAATTTTGTTTTTGCATTTCCGAGTATTTCTCCTTTTAAATCTGTCAATCAAACTGTCTTGGACAGACTCTGTTTGAATGAATGATCTTCTTTCCATCAACAGCTCTGCTGCACATGCACTAAACCCTCATCTGTTCCTAGTGTCTAGTTCAGGTTCTGGAGAAGAGAAGATGGTATCTTCACATTGACTGCAGTCAAATGAGCCGCCGTTCACATTTCTGTGGTCAAATCAGCATCACTGGATTTTTTGTGTGAGTTTCATCCAATACTTACGGTAGCAGGACTGAGAAAATCTCTACGGAGCTTCTTGATGTGACCGTGGAAATGCAAACGGCGGCTCATTTGAGCGCAGTTGGAAAGGATTGTAAATCAATGTAAGTTCGGTCCTTGAAGCTTTTCACTTCCTCAACCGAGCTGACATCCAGCTGGACATTACCAATATTGGTTGACATTTTTATGTAGCAGTGTTGAAGATTTACGCTAGTGAGACACAGAACTGTTATAATTAGACGTGGGGGGGGTTGTTAGGGGCAGGGCTACTCAGCTCGGCACCAAAAGCCACGCCCCCTCAGAGTAGACTTTGGAAACAGAGGCTTTAGGTCAACATGAAACATTTTTTTAAGACAATTGGGTTGTGGAATGTTGGTTAAAAACATCATAATCTTAAAGCACAATTTGGAAAAAGAAATTTTAATGAAAAAAAATTGACATGGGGGACTTTAACGCAAAAACAAAAAAATAAAAATAAAAATAAAAAACAACCTTACATTTTAGAAACCAAAACACAACTCCAAAATAATGATGTAACATAGATGCTTTCTAAAACAAAAGTAATTTCCAGAACTCAAAATGATT
>NC_050514.1:4242534-4250203 GCF_002922805.2 Oryzias melastigma
AAAGTTATTTGGCATGAAGTAATGCTGAAAATATTTTTGTTTTTCCTGAAATGTTTCATTTTTATTTTATTTCCTTCTTTTGGAATTATTTTTTGTCTCTGGAATTTTGATTAGATTTCAAAATTGTAATGTTTTATTATGTTTTTCTCTCTTAATTGTTGTTGTGATCTTGTCTTTGTGTTGCGGGTTTTGTTAGTGTGATTGGCACTTCAGGGCCACTGTAGGTTTACATTTAAGAAGCATTTACATACTTTTTCCTTGCATTTGTCTAAAGCAAAGGAAAAGAAGACTAATGATAATATTCATAATGTCAATTTTGATTGAATATCAATGCTTCTGTATGAACTTGACAAAATATAACAATATCTTATATAGACTCAAAACTTTCACTTATATATTTTGCTAATCGGTACAAATAAATCCAAACCAGTAGCAGTTTTTCTCCTTTCCAAAAGTTTATTTTTTTCCTGATGTATGCTAAAATATTGGAAAAATTCAAGAAAATCTGAAGTGGCGACAAACTGTAGAAACAAGTATAAATACCCTCACTTGTATTAGTAATATGTGCGACCATAGAATCTGAGACAGTTTTTAAATGACCACGACTGTACGCCCCCATTAAAGCGCAGTTAGGATGCAGTTCTAAACTAAAATCCAGTATTTGTCATGACATTCTCAGTGTTAGACAGCAGCAGGGACCTGTGCACCGTTCTAATCTGGTTCTAAAAAATGTGAGAGAGAGAAGCTGCAAAACCCTTGGACAGTGACGCAGTTTGCATTTGCGATCAAGTATTTGCCAGTGATATTATGTGCCTGACTGGATTTTGGGGGGATTTCCACCATCTGCGCCCTGCACAACAGCATTAGTACTTGAATAAAAGATTGTTTTGTACATGAAACTGAGTCTCTGACGTCCAAACTTGAGCAGACGTGGACAAATGTATTGATGACAGAAAAACTTGTAGTAGTCACCGGAATAATCAGACACATGTTGTAAAATGTAAAATCAACCATTCAAAGTCAGACATTGGTTTGGAATTGGTGGTCATCAGAAAAGGTTAGAATTGACTAAAGGGACATCTTAGTCACAACTGCTCTTATGAGTGGATACACGCTGTTGGCAGAGGGGGAATTTGAGAAAATCTGTACTGGACACGCAAGAAACATCAAGGTTATAGGTTCGGTAAATCCATCGAGCAAAAATTTTTGTGCACATTTTTTTCTATGAACATGCTGCAGGCAACATTGTGAACACTTGTACAACATGTAATGCTGCATTCACACCCTCGGAAACACGCATTCAAGTGAGCACTTCTAATAAAAAGTCTTAGAAGCATCCTGTGGGCATTTACCTAAAATGTGCCCACCCTGTGAATGCACCATTTGTGAGAGATCACTAAGGGGCCAGTACTTATACTTTACTAAGGACCTGACTTTGGAAAAGGACATCGTATGACAGAAACACTCGTGCGTTATAAGTGTGTGTAACTTACAGTATTCTTAGAAATACTTCATGATACACGTACCACACGCACAACAATGGTGTATTCCATTGTTATGATGTAAGATAGTCAAGGGTTTAACATGCGACCACTGAGTGTATTCAAAATTTGTTTGGTGACATGGTGCCCACCAGACCAATATGGACCACATAAAGAAAAACATGAAATTTCCTCAGGAGACTAGACAAAAAAATCGTAGCCAGACGTGTTAAAGACTTCTACAATTTGATGTTCCTGTGACGGTGCCTGCCCTTATTTTCCAGACGCTTAGGGGGGAAATACCTTGGTGTTTGATTGCACCGTTTGTCACAGTTTGAGCCAAAGTGGACTTCACGGGACACGATCAAGAATGATACCAGTGCGGAAAGCAGGTCATCAAAAGATAAAACCTCAAAGTTTCTGGAAAAATGGAAGCATAGCAAAAAAAAAAAAGACTCTATACAGGATTTTGTGTTTTTATTTACTGTATCTGTAGCAATATGTTTTGGTGTTCAAAGTTCCATGAAATTTCAAGTATTGGTTTTTAACCTTTTAGGAACCAAAACTTTAACTCCAGTGTTCTTTCAACTCTTTAAGCGAGCTTTGCACTGATATGCAACTCATTACTAAAGTAAAGTGTTGCATGACGGGGCTAAGACGTTATGAAAAAAGGCTTTTCTCCACACCAAAATCAGCTGATTCATTTTCATAAGCAATCATGGAGTTACAGTATGTCAAAGAGCGTGTTATTTAGGCGTTGACGTCTCTGGTGTCATGGAGTTAAGAGAGAAATGTCCTGCCTAAAGTCAGAGAGCTTGATCTCAGTCAAAGATCGTGGTTCTTTCAATTTAATGATTAAAACAACAACAAAATGTTTGACCATTTTGAAGAGTCTTTCCATCTAGTCTTTTTACATCTATGAAAAGAGCTAGAGAGGAAAACCCTTCAAACATGAGACAACTGGAGCAGTTTTCCCAATAAATAGTGACCCAAAATACCTGTTGACAGGTGCAGAAACATCTTGCATGAATAGAGTTTGTGGTATGTACGCAATGACTCATCTTAACAATAATCCCAAGGCAAAATGTGAGTTTCTCCAAAGTTTTCTTGTATTATTTATTATAATAAACAATATATTCCTAAATAGTATTTCTTAGAAGGCCCAAAGTGCTTTAAACTCACAGTCCCATTCAAACACTGATGGCGACTCCGCTACCAAACGCTGCGATTACTAGCTCTGCCAGTGAAAACTGTGGGTTTTCTTTCATGACCGATCATGTCCTTGTCTGCTTTTATTAAAATTTTCCTAAAAAGTATATTATTATTTTCATTTGTGTTTTATAGATCTAAAATAAAGGTTAGATTAGATCTTAAATAAAAGCAAGACATTTAAAACTTAATTTGGGAAGCTCTTTAAATGTTTGTGTCACTTTGAGATCTACAAAGGACACCATTCAACCTCTATGTCAGGGAGGGGTCAATGTGGAGATTCTATTAGCAGTGTGGAACTGAGAGCTCAGAGCTGAGAAAGTGCAGGGAGGGGTTGGAAAAAAAAGATTAAAAAAAACAAAACACAAAAGTGAGGATGAACACACACCTATGTTCTGTGTTCATAGTACTTTCTATTGCGCAAGACTGGATGAACCGGTGCTGAAATTCATGCCTGATTCATATTTGTTTTTCAACCTTCCTTTATCAGTGTGTGAGCGTGACAAATAATACACTGTAAAAAGTGAAAGATTGGATCAGTTACATTGAAAAGTACGAGTTTTCATCAAATTACAATTTTGAGTTGAGTGTTTAATTAACTTAAAATTTTAATTTGATAAAAATGAATTTAATTTGTTAATTGATCCAATGATTCACTTTTTATAGTGTATGAATTTCACAAAACAGATCAAGCAGTAACTAAAAATCCACTCCAATCAACTTTTAAAAGTATTTTTAAAGTGCTTCCATTGGTCTTTTACTTATGATTATGCCGTTTTTTTAACAAAATAAAAAAAAAAAAACATCAAAAAAGCAACCTAGCCTCCACTTCCCGTCACCCACAGCTATCTGTTTACATGCTCTCCTGTGAGCTTACATCCCCTCACAACCCCAACCTATCATTAGCAGTGGGACAAAAATAGCTAGCAATATGGTTCTATCCAGGCGTACAGTTTAGATGCGGATTCCAGCTCGGACGAGGAAAACAAAGACGTTCATGGATCTATTTGTCTGCGAAGCTCCACCAAGTGTAGATTTTACGTAACAGCATCATCTACTCCTGATTCCCCACAATTTAAATAACAAAATACTCGGAAATACAATTTATATGTGTTCTCCATTATCAGAAAAATGCCCCCGGAACAAGTTAAAAACATAATTTTCATCACATTTTCATCTGAAAATAAAAGTTTGAGCAACAAAATAAATGGAATTAAGTTGTGGATCATAACTTTTTTTTTACTGTCCTAATCATCATCAAAGTACTTTAAATTTGCAGAAACAAACAGGAGTTGCCATTCCAATATAAAAAACAGCAGAATTCTGGTTGGAGCATGCACGACTCTGAATGCTCTGGGGGAGTTGAGAAGGCGACGTAATGTGTCCTGTCACTTTTGCTTTTGAGGACCCTAAAGCACAGCGCCCCGAAACATAAGAAAACACCAAGCAGCAACACATTTGGAAAGAAGTAAAAGCTTCAAAATGTCTGTTGGAGAGCCACAAGCTTTTCTTCATGGTTCCCTCAGTGCCTGTGTGCTCTGAAAGTGAAGAAAATGTTTACCGGGGTTCAGTGGAATGACTTTATTTTGTAAAAAAAAACGTGTTCGCCTAAGTAAAAAAGGGAAAATAATTGATGAGCAGAGTTGGTATTTCAGATCGATCAATCAATTAATTTGTTGGCTCGTGTTTTATTCCAGTAAGAGTTTCATTAACCGACGGTGTGGGGCAAAATAAATCTCCACCTAATAAGTGAAATGGAAAGGGCTGAGAAACATTAGGGATGTGTAATTGTGACTATCATTCAGTGGGCTAATGGGGCTTTTTATTTTTTTATTTTGGCTCTAAAACAAATTTTTGTTTTTTATTTATGTTTTACTCCAGAATGTACTGATATCAAAAACTGTGCAAGCAATAGTGACATAAAAAACAACAAATTATAATCGTAATCTAAAAAAAAAAGGAGTTCAATAATAAAAGAGGTGATAAATCCAAAACTATGATTCTGAGAACTGTTCTATTTAATAATGATGGTTGTATTAATTTATTTATTTATCATTTTGGGACAAAAAAAGAGGTGCTGGTCGTTTCATTCATTACAATGACATTACCTCAGTTCACCCAACGTTTAACCACAACAATATCAGACTGGCATCACCAAGCATCAAAAGGAAGTTGCTGGTAAATATTATCAGACATGTAAAAATATATTTCTTCAGTTCGGATGTTGAGAAATATACATGTGGGGAGCCTTGCATTTTATTCTGCATGATGCGTTGTTTTGAGAAATATGCATCCTAACCTAAAGTATGTTTGTACTTTTCTCCTCCGAGGGTGCTCCTCTTCCTTTCCTCCTCTCTTTCTCTATCTTTGGGGCTTTGTCACTTTTCACCTTAATTCTCTGTTTTCCTTTCTTTATTTCTTTTTTTTTTGTTATTTGTTTTGTCTTTGGTAAACCTTACAACTTCTGGATTTTCTACATTCATAATCTTTTGTAGACAGCAATATGAGATGTGATTGAAAATGGAATATGTGCAATGTTGATTAAAGAAAAATATAATATATTCAATAAAAATTCTGAAAAATATGCGGTGGTAGTTATTATTTCTGATGTTTTTTTATCATCACTTAGAGTCATTTTTTAACCATATAAATTCTTGTTCATTGTTTAAAAATTTCTGGGCAAATATTTTCAGTACAAGTATCCTACTTTCTGCATCACAATGCGCTTAAAAGCCTTTAAAAATTACAAGAGTGCATCTTAAAGTGTTTTTCAGAGCTATACACGCTGTTAAAATGTTAAACCTTTTTTGCACAAATTGCAAACAAGGTTGTGCTGGGTGATACTGTAAATACAACTAATAGCTGCAGTGTAGCTGCTTTAGCCACAGTTACATAAACAGGGTTTGTTGTTAAAGTCACAGTAATGGTTTTTAAACAATTTCAGGTTGATTTTTATGTGTTGCAAACAAGGTTAAGTGTTATATGCCAATGTGGCTAAAATGTAGCAGTGTAGGACTGTGGTTTTTGTACGTTACTAACATGGTTGGGAGTTAGCGTAGTCACATTAACGTTTGTTTTAGTGGCATCAGTTTATGGGTTTTTTTTATGTATTGCAAATAAGGTTAGGAGTTGAAAAAACGCTAAAGCGGCTAACGTTTAGCATAAATTGACTGTGTTTTTTCTGCATGTCACTAACAAGCTTAGGTGTTTACTTATAGCCACAGTAACATTACTTTTAACAATATCAGGCTGTACTGTATGTGTTGCAAACAATGTTATGTTTTATAATGAGTATGCTAACACGACTGACATACAGCAGTGTGGGACTGAGTTTTTTAAGTTATTACTGATCGATCAATCATTATTATTGCTGACTCTTTGGGATCTTAAAGTTTGAAAATAGACCATTTTCAGACCTTATAGTCCAGTAGTGTGGAAAACGCGGTACGTAATTAAAGTTTGATCGCTCGAGTCTAGTGCGGTTCCACACAAACATGTTTTTTTGCTAGTCCTCTAGCTTTACTTCTTGCCACCAATAAAGCAAGCAAAGTCACCTGTTAAAATGTCAACACATCATTCCCAGCTGTCTGTTTTCCTAATCTGTTTTACCTGAAGCTAACTGTAGCTCTGTGACAAGCTCCAGCACATCACTGGAGTCAGGAAAAGAACTCTGTCAGGAGGGGGTCTAAGCGTCCCGGTGACAAAGCGTTTTCATCCACAGAGGTTGCTTTTGAAACTTGATGCAAGGACCGTACATGTTGAACACTGTTTAAATATTTCACACGGGTCTGTCGCGATGCCTGATGGATGCATTACATTTTCCTAGCAGTTGACTTTTGACTGCATTCCCAGAAAAAGCTATGAAAGTCATTTATTTTTCAAGCCTCACAAACTTGTGGGAAAAAATAAATTTGTCACGACTCTGAAATGTCTATGTTTTTTCTGTATCCAAGTGACATAGTAGAAAATTAAAAACTGTTGATAATTAAAGTCAGTCGGTCTGTCTGACCACAAAAGATTTATAAAAATTACTCCCAAAGAACGAGGTCAAAAAAGGTTTTTTATTGCTTACATACAGTAATTAATCTCATTAATTTAAATCAGTGACGCTAACTAATTACTTATGGAATGTAAAAATATTTATAAGCATATCTTACTTCATCTGCCTCACCAGGTCTGTCCATTAACACAGGGGGTGTCATCGGACACCTAACAAGGAACAATAGCCCAGCCAAGTCAAAAGCTGTTCTCATTTAATCATGCTGGCAAATTTGGCATTCACCAACCTCCTTTGCAAGGAAACTCAATGCCTTCTTGCTGTACAAAGGTAGCCCATGAAACCCAATCAGCCAAATCCCAAAAGCTCCACGTCGCTCCTTTACAAAACAACACCACTGCCGTGGGACTGATGGAAAAGTTGTCGGCAACTGTTGTTGCAAACACAACATTCCTCTAGCCACGATCTCCCAGGGGAATATTTACCAGCTTTTGCTCTCAGATCCTGTGGTGCTGACCTTGGACTTACCCTATTGGCATATTCTTTTCACACCATTTTATTTGATTTGACAGTCAGTGACACACATAGATGTGTTTTCAGGAAGGTTTGTACAGAACATTTTACGTTTATCAAAAGAAGAAACATCTGCTAGAAAAGCTGTGGAACACTTTATTATAAAATTAAATAAAAAAATATAAAGAATCTTACAGGAAAATAGAGGTGAGAAAAAGACAAAAAAGCAGCAGTGAAACCCCAAATCCAGCATCAGCAGATTCTTTAGACTCATCCTACAGTCCAACAGCTGCTTTGAAGCTGAGAGGCTTAGGCAGCTTGTTAGCTTTTAAATCTTTCCGCACACCAAGAGAGAAGGAATCACTGTTTGGGATGTCAGAGGCACTGCTTCTAATCTGATAATACTACTCGAAATGTAAACTCAATCCAAATGTGTTACTTTTCACAGTTTTCTTGCAAACAGAAAGGA
>NC_050514.1:4250229-4257417 GCF_002922805.2 Oryzias melastigma
TCCCAGTCGGGAGTCGAACCGGGGCCTTCTCGCTGTGAGGCAAGAGCGCTAACCACTGCGCCACCGTGCAGCCCATTGGTGAATTAATTTGGAATAATTGTAGATAAATGAAGCATTTTTTTTCATAATGAAAATAACAATGGAGGCAGCTCATAACTGTGATGGCCTATGTCTTTTTGGATATACAGTGTTTTGGGGGTTATGTTTATTCTGTATGATGAGGCGGAAAAAGTCACCCCCATTGACTGTATATAGAGAATTGAACTGAGTGACACCCCCCCCCACTCCCAGGCATTCCAAACGGGAATCCCCCGTGGCTCCAAGAAGACAAAATACTATAAAATTCAATGGATCCGGCCCTTTAGATGGTTCAATCCGGCCTAGTCATGAAGAGAAAAAAATATAAGGATGTTGGGGGGAAAAAAAGCAAGTCTCTAGTCCAATGTGGCGAGTTATAATTCATTAAAGAAATGGCCGCAGTGCGCAATTCCACCACTAGGGGAAGCAAAGGAAAAGAAATACCGTCATAACAAGAGATCAAGAAATTAACAGCATATCTTTGCAAGCACGTGCTATGTCTGGGTAAGATGCAGTTAGGCTCACTGCCAGCCTCACTGATGTTAAGTTACTATAAAAATTACCAACACAATTACCAAAATTTCGTTGGGAAAAAGATGAAAATAATCATAGTTCTTATTAAAAATAATAATAAGTGATTAGGCTACTAAGTTGTTTTAGGCATTTTTCCAACTGATAAAAAAAACAAACAAAAACAAAGCAACAGATAACAAGTTGACTATATGGTTATTTTGCGGTTCTGTTACTGGTCTGGCCTACTTGAGATCAAATGGGTTGAATGTGGCCCCTGAACCAAAATGAGTTTGACACCCCTGATAAACTCAGTCATTCTATTTATCAAAATAATCATTCCTGCTCTAATACCTTTTTGATATGTTCTTGCTAATCCTCATTCTTTTGACATTTTTGCTGTAGTGCAATGTTATCAAAAAGTATGTGGTCTTACAGTCGAAGTGTTTAAATGACAAGCAATGTGTATCAGATTAAAAGTTGTTTTAATGAGCTTGCCTTCATTTGACCAAATTTTAACGAGTTTCTGTTGCATCATTGCTTTATATTAGTCCACAACTCTAGATCACATAAAAACCAGCTACGGTGGCCGTTTGGGTCCAGTTGGGACCAGCGTCTGCTTGGATGTATTCAGACAGAAAATTATCAGGCGAAACCAACTCTGGTTTACTTTAAGTGAACCAAATACGTCAAGTCTGAATACACTCTACTCTCATCATCTGGCTCCAACATAACGGCATTCGTATTGAAAAGAAATGGCAGCTGAATTGATTTCATTTGGCTTGATGAATCCATTACTTTGGATGACTTAACAATCACTCAGTCCAGTTGTCATATATAGTCAATAGTCAGACCACACAGTGGAATGTGAATGAGCATCTTTCTTTAATTTACACAAACAGAACTTTTAGTTTATTTGTTTTTTCATAACTGAGCATGTCTGATCCTCAATGCTCTTAGTGACAACTGTAGTTATTTGACCCACAACTGTAGCTTATTGAACACGTTTACAGAGGTTTAAAAAACTGTTCCCTGAGGGGATTAGTGCTTTAGTTCCTGAAAAATCTCTGCTGAATATCTGACTTTTTCAGTCAGTAGATCATTCAGGAGACCGTACAAACAGCATGTCTTTGTCAAATAGGTGCCTTACTCTAATCTTCAGAAATCTGATGAGACAACGTATCCTCAATAACT
Organism: Oryzias melastigma; assembly: GCF_002922805.2. Taxonomy (NCBI): domain Eukaryota; kingdom Metazoa; phylum Chordata; class Actinopteri; order Beloniformes; family Adrianichthyidae; genus Oryzias; species Oryzias melastigma. The sequence continues at coordinate 4,252,012 of NC_050514.1, forward strand.
GGATTTCTAACCGCATGAGCGCTAATTTATATAACTTATTTATTTTTCCTAAAGTTCTAACATTTGAGAGTGCATTGTAACTTGTGGAGAAGGAATAAAAAACAGAAAATGTAAATGACCTCCTCACAATGTGAGCAGTCAATGGAGTATAAATAAAGCATGCAACACACTATACAGATAGAAGCTCTGTGAATGTTTTATTGCAAATTTGAGATTGTATGAATGGCTAATTTAAATGTGATTAGATCAGATGTTTGAAAAGTATGATAAAAAAGTTGAGTCTCAAGTTTCTTGCCACATACAAACTCAAAATTAACTCAACAATATGTAGTATGTAGAGTGAACAAACCCTGTGGATACAACATTAATACCCAGCTGATAGTTCATAAATACCTAGTATGAACTAGATATTACTACATGAAAACAGAGCAAGTACCATGTAAGTAACCAGTTTTTTTTAAATAAAAGTACCATGTAGTTATCACTTAAATATCCTGAAACACAAAACTAAGCAGTGGCCACTTAAATACACTGGAAGTACCCAATTGGTACAACATAAGTGCCATGTAATTATCTCTTAAACATCCTATAATAACTACCCAATTGGGAAAAAAAATACCATGTAATTATCACTTAAATACCCTGTAAGTAACATCCAAGTATCCAGTAAGTACAACAAAAATAGCCTGTAAATACCATGTAATACCATGTACTGTAACGTGTAAGTACCTAGAAGGTACAACAAAAGTAAAATTACCACCTAAATACCCTGTAAGTAACATGTCAGTGATCAGTTGGTACTATAAAAGTATCTTTTAAGTATCTCTTAAGCACCCCGTAAGCACAATGTAAGTACTCAGTAGGTACTACAAAAGTATCTCACAAATACCCTAGAAGTAACAGGTAAGTATTCAGTAGGTACTACAAAAGCATCGTGTAAGGACCCTATAAGTAACAGGTAATTACTTAGTAGGAACTACAAAAGTGTCTTGTAAGTACCACTTCAGCACCTTCTAAGTAACATGTAAGTACTCAGAAGGTACTACAAAAGTATCTTGTAAGTATCACTTAAATACTCTGTAAGTGACATGTAAGTACTAAGTGAGTACTGCAAAAGTATTTTGTAAAGACCCTATAAGTAACATATAAGTACTCAGAAGGTATTACAAAAGTATCTTGTAAGTACCACTTAAGTACCCTGTAAGTAACATGGACTTACTCAGTAGGTACTAAAAAAAATGATCTTGTAAGAACTACTTAAATACTCTGTAATAACATGAAAGTACTGAGTACTGTAAAAGTATTTTGTAAAGACGCTATAAGTAACATGCAAGTATTTAGTAAGTACTACAAAAGTGTCTTGTAAGTACCACTTAAGTACCCTGTAAGTTACATGGACTTACTTAGTAGGTACAACAAAAGTATATTTTAAGTACCACCTAAATACTCTGTAAGTGACATGCAAGTACTCAGTAGGTACTGCAAAAGTATGATGTAAACACCGCTTAAATTCACATAAAACAAAGTTTAGCCGAACAGGACATGTTGTATCTATTAAATGAAACGTTTTTTAAAGAGTTGAATTATTGTCTTCATAAAGAGTGAGACCAACACCCCAGATTATGACTTAAATAATTAAATATCTAGTTTTGTTTCATGACAAAAGTCTGCGGTTTAACCTTTTCAGGCTTTTCTTATGGAGACAAATTCTTTTGGAAATGTCAACACTCAGACCTGCTATTGTCCAATGAAGATCCCCCAATAGATCTTCATTTATTTGTGACACCCCCTAAAAGAGAAAAAGGGTTAAGGTCAGCTATCACAATAAACAAACAAACAACAAAAAACAGCATTTATACTTTATGAGATCTTGCTGGTTGGTGACTTTGGCCATATTTACTCGTCTTCATCGCCTTCCAAGGTAAAGTAGATTTCTTTACCATTTGACACCACAATGTGTACTTTCCAAGCAGGAGTCTTTGTCCTCCCCACTGTCATCCATCCAGTGAAGACCTGACAGATTTCCTGCCCAGTTTTCTCAGAAAGCTTGAAGTGGTTGCACAGCTGGGTCACTGCTGAACACTTCATCACTTCACCCCGTCTCTGAGAAGTATCTCATTTCATTCTGCTGCAGACGCAGGGATTCGGCCTCACACTGAGTGGGTTGCTCTCAAAACAAAGGAAAAAAATTAGGATTTGTACCAGGGAAGTGGGAAGTTACCTCCAGAACAGGGGAGGAGGACTCCAGTGATGAAACGCGTTGAGTGTATGAAGGGAAATGACTGTTGTCATGGTAACAGGCAGTGTGGTCTGTTGCAACAACATATTCCTAGCAGCATAAAGGCTTGATCAGGATTCAGCTCCTCACTGAAAAGCTCCTCTCCACCATTTTGAATGTGGGGAAAGGAATTGTTTTTAGAATGTTTAGTGATCCACGGAGCTCTGAATCATCGGGAAACACCGATCGGCAGAGGTGAAGAGACAAAGGCTCAGCTTCGTATGGAAAACTCAGCTGCTGCACAGTACTATCGTGATCTGTGAAGGCTTCATAAGTGAGGCTGAGTCACTGACTCGTTTGGGGGGTGTGAGGGAGGCACATTTTTTTCTAATGGAGTGGGATTTCGAAGCAGCCATGTCTGAAAATAAAGGTGAAAGGTGGGGGATTACATTTTAAAGCTTATGATCATGGAGACAGAAATAAAAACAATTTAAATATAATTTATAACTAGAAAAGTTGCATTACCTGCAATAATGCTAGTTTGAATGCTTTTAGATGAAAGTAGTCGCTAAAGATGCTTAAGCTTTTTGCTGAAAATGGTGATGCAATTCACTTTAATTGCTGAGGGGACTTAATGAAAATGTAAAGATTATTTGCAAAATGTTAAATTGCTAAAAGACCGGTAATTTCATTAAAGCATCATGAAAGAGCGCTAAAGTTGACCTAAATTTCTAAAAAATTTGTAGTAAAATTGCTTAAAAATCCCTAACACATACCAATTTTGCTAAAATATTTAGTGTGTTCCTTAAATATGAATTAAACTCCAAATTAGCCCCAAAAAACCTTATTACATGTCAAACTAGCCAAAAACACTAGCTCGCTGCTTAAATGCTAGCAAAACTCCAAAATGGCCTAAAATCCTCAGAAAACGAAATTTGTCAAAAACGTTAGCCTTTTGCTAAAATACAAGCTAAACTCTAAATTTGTCTGAAAAAAAAAATCAGTCGACCCTGGAGCACATGTGTCAATGTCAAGGCCCGGGGGCCAGATCCGGCCCCTGTTTAATTCTATCCGGCCCTCCAGATCCTTTTATTTTATTGTTATTAATGGCCCCATGTTATCTTGTGCTCATTTCTAACTTATATGATTTTGACAAAATATATTTTTATGGAGAATAAAACATTGAAATTATTTAAAGTTTAAGTTGATTTATTCTGGAATAATATTCCTCTTTTTTTATTCATAGTAATGTTAAAAAGTTATGGTTTCAAAGTTAAAAAAATTGACATTCTGCTAGATTTTTTTAGGCTATTTTTGAGTTTAGCTAATATTTTATCTACATGCTATTTTGGCTAATTAATTTTTTGTTTTTTGTTTTTTTAGGCTGTCTTGGAGCTTAGCTAATATTTTAGCTGCTGTTTTTTAAGCTTTCAGCTATCAAGGTCAGCGTTTTCAGCTTTTAACTTCAGCCTTTTCAGCTATCAGCTTCAGCGTTTTTAGCTATCAATTTTAGCATCTTCAGCTATCAGCACTAGCATCTTCAGCGGCCAAATTCAGCTTACATAATTTACACTAGCATTATCACAGGTCATGATATAGTATATATACATACAGTTCATAATTATGTTAAAAAGTTACAGTTTTAAAGTTTTAAAATGTAGTTTTAGAGCGTTTAATAAATGTTTATCATTTTCGGCCCGTGACCTAAGGTGTGGTTTGGATTTTGGCAACTTGTGCGATTGAGTTTGACACCCCTGACCTACAGCATTTAAGACCTTTTTTTTCAATTTTCCCCTTTTTATCAACTTTTAATCATAGTGTTAAATTGTTCAACAGAACTGCAGTTTCTATTACACCAATGAAAGGCTGGATTGTCAGTTTTCTTAACGTGGATGTGACGCACAGAGGGGGAAAAGGGAAATTCTGTGAAGATTTTAAAATGTGGGAAAGAATCAGGATTAAGTTTGGGCTGAGATGAGGATTTAAGCATGGAGTTAAGAGAAGACAGGGATTAAAGGTTATCTTGTAAAGGAGTGAATATCATTAACGCTGGTTGTCAGAGGAAATGTAAAACTGCTGTCTGTGTGTGGATGTGTGTGCGTGTTTTGTGACACATCAGAAACCTGGAAAACTGCCTTTGTTTGTCCCTACACAGATGCTGTGTGAGAAACCCCTGTTTAGTCTGACAGCCTTTCAGCTTTCTTTGAATGAAGCGAACACGGACTGACTCCTGCACGTGCAGAACAAGGAATCCTCCATCAACACAAGAACACACTTCCTGTTCCCAGGCTCATTCAGTCACACACAGGCGGAAGATTTCACTGAATGAAGACAGAGGCTTGAATGGTAAACTTTTGAATACAAATAAGTAACATCAACCATTGTTCTTTACTGTATGATTAACTGTAAATACATCCATTTATGATTAAAATTACACTGTCAAGAAGCTGACATCCTCTTATTTGTTGTAATCAATGTATGGCTTAAAATCTGAAATGGGAATCTGTTTAAAATGGTATTATTACATTATTCTAATCTGTTTAAAAAAATAAATACATCAAAGGTAGAATATTTTACAGGTTATCTGGTCAGCTAATAGCACGTCAAAACTAGCTTGAAATGATCCATCAGTTTAAGTGTCTGATTTCTTTCAACTATTAATCAAGTTTATGTTATTTGCTTGTATTTAAGGCACACTGGGGATGTCTTCTATTCTCATTTACTTCTTCTCTCCTCTATTCTTTATTAATTATTTTTATTTAGTTCTCTGTTTCTGTTTGGTGCAGTGCAGTTCATGTGTTGTTCCTTTAGGAGAGCGGGAGATAATTCAGATTCCATGTGGATCATCTGTGCTTCTGTTGTTGGTCGTGGACCTCGCCTCTTGCTCGTCTTGGCCTTAGACCTCCCCTCTGGCTCGTCTTGCCTGTGGACCTCTCCCCCAGCTGTCTCGCAGTTCTGTCTGGATGAACTCTATTCAAACATGTAGAGTTAGATAAGCTGATTCTTCCTTAACAGTCCTGGTACATCGCCTGGGAGAGGATCCTTCCTTCACGTGGACATCCATGAGGTTTATTCCTGTTTTTCTTAGAATCTATTTTTTAAGTTTTTCCTTATCGAGTAGGAGGGTCTTAGAACAGGGATAACCAGTTTAGTTGGTTTAGTTCAATAATCAGCTATTGCTAAACAAA
>NC_050514.1:4258017-4265544 GCF_002922805.2 Oryzias melastigma
ACCCATTCTGTACAGGACCCACGGCACAGAGAAAATGGATTTACAGCCAATCAGAAGACAGAACACAGTCCGTTCTTAAAAAAAAAATAAGCATGGATTTATTTCAATAAATCAGCAGGGCAACAAAAAGTGAACTGCAACATATGGAGGTAGCACTGTATTGGAAAATTAGGGTTTTTACACCATAACTGGCGAAGATGCGGGTAACTTCTGTGCATAAACAAACAATTGATTCAAATATAGCGCAAAACAATTAAATAGGTTTGTCTATTCTATATAACAGGGGTCACCAACCTTTTTGAAACTGAGGGCTACTTCATGGGTATTGAGTCATACGAAGGGCTACCATTGTGAAATAACAAATTTTGCGTAGGTATACAATATTAATAATAAATATTGATCCTCCTCTACGTGAAGACACTGATTTTTTACCATAATTATCAACAAGCTCAGAGACAGATGTCTATATTTAGCACTTTACTAAATTCAGAAATTGTTAAATTTTCAGATGATCACTTACATTTCATGGAAACTTACATATTTTTAAACAAATCTTGTCACCTTTTGAACTAATGACAAAATCTGCAGCATTTTTAACCAAATTAATGATCTTTGAACTGGAGTAGGTCAGAGGTCACCTAAACTTATCTAAAGTTTGTGTATCATGAGCATATTTGAAAGACATTTTAATTTTCAAATCTATGTAAATGCAAATGTAATTTATAAAAAAAAAATTAAAAAAACAGAATAAAACCTAATTTTATATGCAGTTCACAAGTGAGTTGTGATATTTTTGGAAAGACCTGAGGGCACCTTATGTGGTCCTTGAGGGCGTCCTGGTGCGTGCGGGCGCCACGTTGGTGACCCCTGCTATATAGTCTTTGGTAAAATTATGAAATTAGTTCAGCAGGAGACACTAAGGCAGTTCTTTAGCAAAACTGATGCTATGATGTGCATCTTGTAGACATTTTGGCTTTTAACAGATATCTAAAAAGATCTTAGTAATTAAGAAGGTAATACCTAGCAAACATGAAGGACTTTACCATCAGATTAAAAAAGGCTGTTAATGTTAACCACAAGTATCTCTCAAAAATGTAATCTGCTTGAATATTTTCTCTTTTTATCTCTGAACAAAATGCTGACAGACTTCATACAAATAAAAATGATGTTGAAGAGACTTTTCAATGTCATGCACATCTAATTCAGGTTTACTGTGCTCAAACCACAGCTGTCTGCTTTGATTGTCTTTGTGTATTTGACTGAAAAGACTCGCGTGTCCTTTCTCCTTCAAGAAAATCCAGCTAAATTTATCCTGACCTTTTTAATTCCTTGTTTTCCAGACACACACACACACACACACAAAAAGAAGAAATCAAATGGCTCGCAGGGAAACAAAAGCCTTCCCCCATTCTGAACATCACACAGTCTGTGCTGGGGAGCTCAGGCTTTGCATAAAATGAGCATTGATAAATTTAGCAGCACTTATGCAACTCCCGCTCAGTCTGAATCTCACTGATGAGGCAGAAAAAGGCATTTATTTCATTTCAGCTTCCCTCTGTTAATGAATTTTCGTAGCAAGGCTGCAAACATGTAACCCCCGTGCCAGCAGAGCTTTGTGAGGAGCGAGCACGGGGGTGCCACAAAGCTGCCAAACGGCGTGCTGTGAAGGTAATGTTAGAGAAACGCTTCCAAAGAGCTGTCCTCGTGCGAGGATCCATACCCACAAACCCCTGGGAAGCTGCCTGTCTATTTTGGGGGTTTACCTGCACTCAACTGTCGCTGCTTTGAGAGGAAACGTCTGTCAGAAATCGCAATTCATAAAAAAGCTTTTTTTAAAACAAAAACATGGTTCCAAAAAAAGCGATTTTACAAATAGCTGTGATAGTAACAAGAATAAACTCTGTCAGTTCTGCAGGATGTGTTCTTTTCTCTTCACTGCATCTGGAGGGAAGAGATGCTCTGATGCACTGAGGCATGGTAAGAAACCCTCATCAAGGCGTGTGTTGGCTGAGCCCCGGCCACTCTCATTTGGACATTCCTGCCTCATTTTAATTGTACTGTATAAATTCATCGTCCCAGGAACTAAATTTGATTTGCAAACAGCTGATGCGAAACCCCCACGCTGGCGTTTGTGCTTGGTGGACAGCCCACTGGGGGCATAAACAGCACAGCAGCCAGTTGAATATAAATGTATCTAATCACCTGTCTCCTGGCTTCTTCTCTGCTCTGCTAAAATAAAGAGGAACCTAAAGGGGGAAAATATACTAAAGAGCTGCAGACACTTTCTTTCACTTCTCCTCTGGCAAAATGACCATCCAGCCATGCCAAATGTAGATCAAGACTGGCGAGATAAGCACAGCACTGACAAGAACTGTTGGCGAAAAGGATGTGATTCTCCTCTTTTATTTAGCATGTTGTAGTTGTACCCTCTTTAACTACAAATGGGGCAAAAAAGAATCAATTTTTCAATCAATATTAAAGACTCACTCAGATGAAAATGAGTGTTTTTAACATGTTCTTGTAGCATTTTTTTTAAATTAAACTTAAAACTTAACTTCTTTATTAAAATTGTTGTGAATCAGGAGCAGATGAAAACATGTCCACTCTTCTGCTTTGCAGGACGTTTACCTCCAGGGATGGTCATCTTATCCCACTTCTGACACCATATGTGATGGCGTTCTTCTTGAAGTTAATAAAGAAACACTCAAAAATAAGATGACCAGTGACGTGCAGTCAGGGGAGGCAGAGCCTGACCAGCAAAATATAGCTTAAAAAATGCATAAATTACATAAAATGAATTAATTTTTTTAAATTAACAATAAAAATCAAATGTTATATTTTTTAGACAAGTCTTTTATATGATTACCTTTCTCTGTGTGGGTTTTCAACGTTTCTTCGGTAAAATTGAGCGAATTTATGAGTTTCCTGATCAAATACGCCAAACAGCGTTGGGTGAGGCAGCTGTAGCCCCGCCTTTAAAGCGTCTCACAAACTGACTGTAGCTGCATTTAAGCTTAATTTTCTTATGTCCTACCTGAACATTTTAACCCTTTAACACCAGAGACGTCGTCGGTGATGAATAACACAAAATCTTTAAACTACTGTAATTTTTTCATTGTTAACTCGATCAATTCAATTCCTGCAGAATCTACTAGAATTACATTGATCGTGTTAATGGTTGAAAAGTTACAGAAAATCAAAGAACATAAACACTGGAAATATCATGTCATCAGTTTGTGTAAATACTTGCCCAAGGGGAATGGGCTAAACTGGTTAAAAAAAAAAAAAAAAAAACAGCAAGAAGTGACAGATAAAGTCATGGAAACATTTTTTTTCTCTGTTTCCATTTATTTCTGAGTATTACGACAAGGCAATGATTGAATCTTTATATATGTATATATATTTGTAAATACTAGTAATACCATAATGCCTCCTAATGCTGTTTTGGACATTTGCAGCTTTTCTGGGGACGAGCAAATTAAATCCCATCACCACCGTACCTGTGACGGAGCCTTCGTTTTGAACATCCTCTCTGCTCTGAGAGGAACCCCGCCGCACTCGCCAATACAGTTCAGGAGCGTGAAATGGGTTGTGGTTTTCACTCTAAATTCAGTTTTTCTGGTGCAAATGTACATTCTTTGTAGTGTCATGTTTTAGTAGAAGGCTGCACGGTCACCTCATGGATAGAAGGGGCTGGTTCAAATCCCAGCTGGGACCGTTTCTGTGTGGAGTTTGCATGTTCTTGGGTTTTACAAAAAGATGCTTCATAGGTTGATGGTTATTCTAAAGTGTTCCTGGGGGGGTGATTCTGTTGCCCTGCGACAGACTGGGGACCTGTTCAGGTTAAAATATTAGCTAAATGCCAAATTACCCTAAAAAAAACCTAGCCGAAACAGCTAGCATGTGGCTGAAGAAATAGCTAAACTTCAAACTATCCTAAAAAACTGAAAAAACCTAAATTACCCAAAGCAGCTAGCATGTAGCTGAAATATTAGCTTAACTCCAAAATAGCCTAAAAAATCTTTATAAATGCCAAAATAGTCCAAAAAGCCAATTTTTAAAACTTTAAAAAACGTAACTTCTTACCGTAATTATGAATAATAAAAAGGCAGGAATATTATTCCAGAATTAATCAACTTAAACTTAAATAACTTTCAATGTTTTAGTCTAAAATAAAAATATATTTGTCAAAAATTATACAAGTTAGAAATAAGCACAAGATAACATCGGGTCATTAATAACAATAAAAGGAAATGATCTGGAGGGCCGGAACCGGCCCCCGGGCCTTGACTTTTACACATGTGCCTTACAGAGATCATTCTGTTGACCTATAAATAATCTCCACGGGTTATTGACAATCTCCTACATTATATTCCAGGCTTGTGATGGTTATTTAACAAAGAATGAAGAATGTTTTGTGAAGGAAAACAGTATTTTGTGCTTTGCCAACCAGCATAAGTTGGCAAAGCACAAAACTATGGAGGAGCGAGCTTCCAGGTGCCTTCTGTTCATGCTACTGATCATCAAGAGGAGATATACTGGCAGGATGGAGAAGTGGTAGAGCGGTAGTGGTCCAGATTCTGAGATTGGCTTTGCTGCAGGAGAAATGTCTGTGCAGCTTGATGCAGACTCCATGTGTCGAGTTCTGGACTAAATGAGGTTAAAAAAAATTGTGTTTTCAACTAAGGACATATGTAAAGAAAACTAAGCTTAAAATTGCATTTCTGAATATTTCTTTATTCAAATCATTGTGAATAAGTAGCAGACAAACAAAGGCAGTTGGAAGATTACATTTGTGATGTAGGTGCTACAATCAGTGGACTACAAGCTCCCTGCTCCACTCCATCCTGATGCAACCACATGTAGACAAATAGATCCATGTACGTCTTTGTGTTCCTCGTCTGAGTTGACAACTGACTTAAAACTGTACAGCTGGATAGCTCTGATATTACCCACCATCTTTGTTGCACTCGTAATCTTATGTTGTGAGGGGCTGTCAGCTTTAAGTAAACAGATGGGTGACGACCAGGAAGTGGAGGCAGGATTGCTAAATGCAGAGTCCCGCCCACAACTCAGAAGAAAATTTCTAATGAACTACTGCTACCCTGCAGAAACTATGTCCTAAAAAAATTGCAGTGTTTTTCTTTATTTTGGCTAAAAAAAAAACAGCAAAATCCTAAATAAAAGACCACTGGAGGCATTGAACGTACGTTGAAACTTTGACCAATCAGAGACTCAGATTTAGTAATGACTTTTTAGAGAATCTAATAGGTTCCATCCTCGGGGTGTCCACTAATCTCCATCCAGATTGGGTCCTTAGGCAAGACCCTTGACACCGCTGCCTAACTGGGTCCCTGTCACTGTGTTTTAGACCACAAATTGTTACCTTAAAAAATGTGTATTCACAAGAGTTTGGTGAATTCATGCCTGTGAGTTTATAAAGATGTTTATTTAGGCAGTGCTGAGGTCATTCTCCTGAACACCTCCCCAAGTTGGTTGATGAGGAAAAGATCAAGCAAACAAAGGTCAAAATTACTCTTTTTAATACAGAACTGGGTGTTCCCTGGTCACCCAACACACAAAGAAACACCTGGTCATACAACTGGTCACACGACTACCCTCCCTGTCCCCCAGTCATAGGCGTATAACACAAAGTTGTTAAGTGGTCCTGCCTCTACTTTATCCTGTCTGACTGGTCTCTTTATTTATTTCTCCTTTAGTTATATCTGGTGTACTCTTCCACTACAGCTCTCAGTAGTGTTCCAGTAGAATTCCTTGTGCCCTAACAGTGAAATTCCGTCCCACTATCTCTGACACAAGGCTTGGTCACATCCAGTTTTTCTGGTGCAGCTCTGTCACCCCTCTGTTAACCAAGATTCTATATTCCCCAACAAATGTTAACAAATGAATAAATATTTTGCCCCAATTTAATGTTAAAACAGATTTAATTCCTTCAGCAGAAATGTATGTTTAGGTTGACCGAGTGTTAGCATTAGCCGTCCCATGGGAAATTCCATTAAACGTTAGCATCAAGCTAGCAGACTTTAGCTTTATGTGCTAAATTTATCTCTACTTTTATGGATCAATTATTGATCCATTAACCTTAGATAGACTCAAATTGATTAACTGATTTTACCAACCCAAACTAATAGGTGGTCAGTTCAAACACTCACATTTTGATAGAAATAAATCACAATTAATTCTTGTAAAAAATATGTTTTTTATTTTTTTCTCTACTAGGGAGACAGCAAATGCTTTAAAATATGTTTATTTTAATTTAACTAGAAAAAGTTTAATCATATTTATAAGTAAAATATGGCAATATATTGACCAACTTATACAGACCAACTTTTTTTGTAGCTAAAAATTTTAAATATATTCATATTTTGAGTTTGATAGCACAGGGCCAACGATCTTATTATACTAAGCTTTTCTCTTCTGCTGGAAAAACATTGTTTTTAGGGAAGGGAACTATAATTGTTGTGGCTGAAATTCATTCTGTTTGCCAAATTGACAACTTCCAGCCAAAAGTGAAGTTGGGACTCTCTGCCAGGTCCCCTTTACTCACACGCTGGAGACCTGGAGCTGCTGGAACACGGCTCCCTCAAGATTTCTGTCCCAGGAAGTAGTCTGGGCCGCACAGTGCTGACTCCTGCATGTCTATGTGACAGATAGGGTTCGCCTGCAGGGTCATCCAATGAGCTATCTGTATCCAACTAATCCTCCAGAATGATGTATAAAAGTTTAGACAGAAAAAGGTGCAGGTCGACTGGTCATCTAAGGAGAGTTTGGCTCTGCTCTAGGAGGATGAGAATGTGGATACTCAGTCTGGCTGCTGTAATAAAGACACAAAAAACACAGAATGCAGAGCTGACAAAGCTGGATACGCAACTCCAGACCTGCCAAGAACTGAAACACAGTAAACGCGCTGCTCAGTTTAAACTCAGCATTTTTTTTGCCAAAAGTTTGTTTAGCCAGTCATATTTTTGTGAGCCAAACATCAGAACAACACGACCCATTATATTTATAGGCTGTATCTCATCGGCCTCATATTCAGTGAACATGCTGCCTTGCTAATGTGCAGGATTTTATCGCTGCTCTGCGTAAATGGTCCCTCTCTGCGAGTAGACACGGCACCTGGACTGTCCTGGTGGTTCAGGGTACAGTTTGTTCAGGTTTCAATGGAGCTCCTTTTTCAACTGCAGTCTGTCTTCATCACTGAACTTCAGACTGTTTCACCATTTTCTTTAGGAATTTACCGGAACAAGCTAAACACGGGTTTGCAGGTTATTGGGTTCACACTAGATAAACAAGGAGGCAACACATCCTCACTCCCAAGTCATCACATATTGGTGTTTGGCTAAGGATCCTTCTATGTCAAAAAATGAGGTTTGGGGTGTCCCCAACTCTTCTTTCATTTGTTTGCTGGCAGTTCCCATTAAATCATGGGTCCCCAACCTCCGATCCGCGAAGTGGAACCAGTCTATTACCAGGACGCAGAGCGACCTGGTACCCTAACCCAGTACC
>NC_050514.1:4265572-4299485 GCF_002922805.2 Oryzias melastigma
AACACATCCTCACTCCCAAGTCATCACATATTGGTGTTTGGCTAAGGATCCTTCTATGTCAAAAAATGAGGTTTTGGGTGTCCCCAACTCTTCTTTCATTTGTTTGCTGGCAGTTCCCATTAAATCATGGGTCCCCAACCTCCGAGCCGCGAAGTGGAACCAGTTTATTACCAGGACGCAGAGCGACCTGGTACCCTAACCCAGTACCAGTACTAATACCCCGACCCTGTAATGATTCCCATCCGGGCCCGGTTCATGCCCGGTATTGGTTCAGGTTTGGCACCGCGTCTGGTGCCATGTTTGGGTTAGGGTTCCAGTACTGGACACAACCCATGTCCGATATCACATCAGGTACCACATCCCAAACCAGCACATCAAAAAGGACGAGTTGGGGACAGCCAAAATGTCTAAAAAAAATAAAATATTCTGTGTCATATAGTTCCAGCCGGCCACAAACTGCAAATATGAATTTCTCCTCCATGATCAATTTTCAAACGGTTGGCCCTTCCGTAACCTAAAAGGTACACCAATCCATACGTCACTGCCAAATCTGAGTCCCTGATTGGTCAAAGTTCAACCTGGTATAACTTGTAATGCACATTAAAGAGCCATTGGTTTTGTACGTAGAGCATGAAAATGGTCTTAAAAACTTGCGTACTGATGTGTGAACACAAGAGTTTTGAACACAGACACATGAAAAGTGCATTTACGACTTTTCACTGGAAGTGGTTTTGCACACACGTTGCTGAGGGCGATGTGTTTTCATTTTCATTTGCACATCTCTGCTTTTAAAGGGCCAACATCATGCTATTCTTAAAGTCCCCCATGAAGATTTATTATTTAAAAAACTTTCCCAAAAGTGTTTTTATTTCATTATGAAGTTTTTAACCAAAATCCCTAAACCTACATGTCTTAAAAAGTTATTTTTCATTTTGACGTCTGTTTCCAAAATCTCCCCTGAGGGGGCGTGGCCTTCATAAAATGAAAGTGTTTTGACGATCACCACTACCTAGAAAGTGTTGCCTGGAGGCGGTGCTGGCAGCACATAGTCGTCCTGGAAGGGGCTGTTCCCCACTTTGTGACGTAACGTGAGTACCCGCTCATTTTTGTGATGGGGGGGCTGTTGCTCAGAAAGCAGGTTTTTAGAAGAATGCTCAGAAATGTGTGAATGAAGCAAAATACCGCTTTGAGGGTGTTTTTCATGATACACTTAAAGCCTCAAAAAAGTATATATTTCATGATATAAGCTCTTTAGAAAATGATTTCTTCTTGTTTACATGAAAGCCAGGCCTCCCTACAGCTCACTTGAATTTAAAGCCCCTAATTGTTTCCAAAGATCCTGGAGGCCATGAGTGATTTCCAGGGCAAAGCTCCAGGATCAGCAGACTCCCAACTGGAGTTTAAAATAAAAGGTTTTGGCTCTGTTTCTTACTTTGGGTTGCAAACTCTTGCTGGCTCAGAGTTGCTCCCAGCTCAGACTGTCCTGAGAGTATCCACAGGTTTCCAGGATGCAGATATGGGAGCGATGTTGCCAAGAAACAGAAGGCCAAGGCTCAGTGCATTTGCATAATTATTGATCCCTATAAAATAAGAAGAGGTAGAGGTCTGCAGTTACACATGAATCACTTTGAGGCATAAAGAAATTATTTTTATGGGATGCAATTAATGTTTCATTTTAGTTAGGAGATCAGTTTTCAGTCATTCCCTAAAGTTATGGACTTTAGAGGGATGATAAGTTTAGCTATAAAATGTTTTTAATGAACTCACTTTTGTTCAACATAATAAAGGGAAGCTATCAAGAAGTTACTGATGAAAACAACTAAGGTAATACAGTTTAATGATGGACGTTGATGTATGCTGATGTATGCATGACCACCTCTAAAGAGCCACTCTGATTAAAATTATGTTTTTAGTGTCTTTAATGTGTTTTTGAGGCACTTTTCTAAAGATGGAAGACATAAATTCAGAAAATTGAGCTTGAAATTGCATTTGAGTATTCATTTATTCAAATATTGTCAATCAGGAGCCAACAGAAAAATGTATTTGGAAAAAGATTGTATTTGTGATGTGCTCTAACATTGCTATAGCAATGCTCCAACATTGCTTGCCATTTTTGTTGCACTGCTTTAATGAAACAGCTGTAAGCTAGCGGGAGAAAGTGGATGACGGGAATTGGGGCTGGGCTAACATCCTGGCCATCAGGAGCAGACGAAAGAATCCAGTTAGAAAATGATCACATTTGCTGTGTAGAAAATACACTGAGCTTTGATATTGGTCACCATATTTTGATGCACCGCTAATGGTAGGTTGGGGTTGTGAGGGGCTGTAAGCTTAGAAATAATGTAAACAAAAGGATGATGGGAACTGGGGGCAGGCTTACTTTGCATCTACGGAAACTAAGAGCTAAATTTCTGATGAACTCCCACCGCTCTGCAGAAACTAAGTCCTAGAAAACATCAATTTTTTAAAATCTTGACTAAAAATGGGATAATCATAATGAAGACCACCTGGAGCACTTTTACAACAGGTCAAGTAATAGGTCAGAGTGGTACTTTAAAGCTCCAAACAGTAAATCATCCGTGCTTTTGCACAAAATATATTTCCGATGTATTCTGGCTTTAGAATGAATACCTTTTCCATTCAGACTCATGAATACAAATGTGTTTTGGGCACAGGTCTCATAATACTAGGCTGCATTCCAGAAAAGGTTCTGAGTATTTTTGAAGGGACTGTCAATCCCACAAGGTTACACAATGCACCTGAGTGCTTTGAAAACTGCTGCCTTCAGCTCATTTTGAGGACGATCAGAGAGAGTCACAAGGTCAGAGGACGCGTGATTAAAACTGATCATCATTAAGGGTTTTTTAAGTTCACATGCACTACATTGTCTTTACATTTGCATTAAAAACAGATTAACGATGATATTTTGTATAGTAAATATTATCTCTATATCAGCTTAAACTCCCTCTCTCAGGGTTTGAGCATTTGCTATCCCTTATGCTACTAGCAGTCTTTGAAATTCTTGCGTAATAGTGGACTGACATCTCACATACCAGAGAACAGTGAGGATGTGCTAAGAATAAAACCCGAGTGTTATCTTTGAGGGTGCTGCAGCTTTCTAAAGGGTTTCCACAGACAATAATGTTGACAGATCAACCTGTGGTTTTCTATTTTTTTTTTTCCATTTGATCTTTTTAAAACGGAATTCCGAAGGACTTGAAAAGCAACATTTTTTGGTCTTGTCTTTCAGCAGAAGCAGTCACGCCACGTTTGCTGCTTTATTCTCGCTGTTGTCATCCTGTTGAAATGAGAGATTATCTGTCAGTTAGCGCTCTGCATGCCGTGCTGTTTGCATGACTTTTTGC
Organism: Oryzias melastigma; assembly: GCF_002922805.2. NCBI lineage: Eukaryota > Metazoa > Chordata > Actinopteri > Beloniformes > Adrianichthyidae > Oryzias > Oryzias melastigma. Next base: position 4,268,938 of record NC_050514.1, read on the forward strand.
GTGCACACAACAAGAATTAGTTGCAGTTGACAATAGCCTAAACTTGTCAGCGGGGGACGACACGTCACTAATAGGCTTTGGGTTTGCTCTGGCAGCCAGTTCTCAGCTTCCTAGTTTTCCCACCCAAAGTCTTCCCATGCAGCACAAAGGAATTTCTCAAATGAAATTGAACATTTTTGAAGCTAAGTTGCAGAATTTAGACCTGATATTTAACCCTGTAAAGCCCACTACTTCCAACTAATTGGCAGAATATCTACATTTTTATAAACCCTTTGATGAAATCCACAAAAATGTTTGCAGTATCTTATTTTTTAAAGATATATAGATAGAATTATTTATGATATATTGAGTGAAGAGGTGACTTTTTGCTCACAGCAATGTTACTTTATGGTGCTAAAATATTTTTCAGGTTTTCAGGAAAAAAGCACTATATTAACCCATTGTATTTGAACATAATGTCACTGCTTTTTAAAGAATTAAATGTCAATACATTTTTCCTTCTCAGCCGTCATTTTAAAAAAATGAATAACAATAAAAAGTTATTTATTATAGTCCTGGTTGTTTTATGATGTTGCTTCCCTCTGTTGCCATCTTCTTTCTTTTGTGAATTTAAGGCTGAATTAGGTCGGCATCCATTCAGAAGCTTTAGCACAGAAAATGTTCCTTTGTGTTGAAAAAAAGAAACAGTGAATGAAGATTTATGTAAAAACCAAATATGATCAATCTTTTTGCCCTGGAAGATAACCAGAGCCAGGATTGAGGGTTAAAATAGCATTCTATGGGAAAAAAAATAAATCATATAATGTGTCCGTTATGGAATTGTTTTCAAATTAGAAATTACTTCTACAAACTCCGTTCCATTGAATTTTTTTTTTATCTGCAAAAAAAAAAAAAAAAAAAAAAAAACATAATATGTACTAATATTTTTAGAACATTTTAAGAAAAAGTTCTTGTAGTAGCATTTTATTTTGAAAATAGATTGTCACAAACTGTAAACTTAAAAATGCCAACTTCTGCCCCGTTCGATCTGGGAAAAAGTGGTCTAATTTAAACCGGTCCTTGGCCTGAAAAGGGCAGAAGACCACTGGACTAAGCTATACATCCAGTGGGTTTTTAAGGAAAGTTTGGATCCTATTAAAGATATAGGGGTCTTAGAAATTAAACGTTACAAATGGTTGTATAGAGTTAACGCAGTGTTGTAAAATAAGAAAAAAAAATCAAAAAACATTTCTCTTTTCCCTGTGCTAGCATGTGAAAGACGCAACCATCTTTTACCCAGCGGTTGTGTAATATACTTTTATTTTGATAAAGTTAAAGAACCCTTTCAAACTCTGCTTTAGTGCTGGATCATAAAATGTGTGCAGACACAGATGACCACGACGATTCTGGCTGATAAAATGACCCACATTTGTCAGTGACCAATCAATCATCTGCGGAGCAAACCACACCAACCAGTGATGAATGGACCTGCCTTCTCCGCTCAGTATGATGCCGTCTGGCTCACTGTCCTGAACTGGGCGTCATGACAAGAAACATCCGAGGCAGAGAATCAGCAAGTGAGAGCCAGTTTAGTGATGCTGCAGTTAAATCACCAGCACAGAAAACAAACCACACTTAAAATAATTCATCTATTAATGAGCAAAACCATTAAAGGAGGGGCATGTATGCTTGAAAACGGGTCCTTCAAATGACTTCATAGCAAGTCTTTCAATCATTATTATTTCAAAAACCAACAACATGAAATCACATGAGGATCTTCATATGACATTATTAAATAATCATATACATAAAATCTTACTTTATGTTCTGAGTTAATTTTTCCATCCAATTTTCCCAAAAAAGATAATGAACTGCTTCGAGTTTAATGTTTGAATAAAACCTCACATCCATATGAAAACATGAAACAAAAGGATTCAAATAATTCATATTATTTCATATCCATCCATCCATTTTCCTGACCGCTTTTTCCCTTTCGGGGTCGCGGGGGTGCCGGAGCCTATCCCGGCTGCTGATGGGCGAAGGCGGGGTACACCCTGGACAGGTCGCCAGTCTGTCTCAGGGCCTCAAGCACACACACATTCACTCCCACAATCACACCTAGGGGCAATTTAGAGTCACCAATTAACCTATGAAGCATGTTTTTGGACGGTGGGAGGAAGCCGGAGTCCCCGGTGAAAACCCACGCATGCACGGGGAGAACATGCAAACTCCACACAGAAAGGTCCCAGCCGGGATTCGAACCGGGGCCTTCTCGCTGTGAGGCATGAGCGCTAACCACTGCGCCACCGTGCAGCCCTATTATTTCATATTTGAAAAATATTCATACAACTGTTGTCTGAATTATGAGCAATCACAAGATTGTTCTCCACTACACCAGGGGGGTCAAACTCAATCCCACAGGCAGGACTGACCCTGGGCATAGGCGACCTAGGCAGCTGCCTATCCCACCTACCTATGAACAGGGCCAGAACAGGAAAAAAATGTATTGAACACACTAAAACTAAATGTTTAAAACTTTCGAAACATACATTTTTTATCATAACTGAGTTAAAACAGGCAGGAATATTATTCCAGAATAAATCAACTTAAACCTTAAATAACTTTTAATATTTTACTCTCCATAAAAATATATTTTGTCAAAATTATACAAGTTAGAAAGAAGCGCAAGAGAACATCAGGCCATTAATATCAATAAAATGAAATTATCTGGAGGGCCGGGTATATTTACCTGGAGAACCGGATACGGCCCCTGGGCCTTGACTTTGAGACATGTGCACTACACTCGTTGATTTAATCATCATCGTCCCATTCAAAGAAAAGAGTTTTTCAAAATGAAAATTCCTTCAGAATCAGAAAATATATAAAATAAAATAAAAAATCTAGGTTGTGGTTTTGTTGTCCTGGTAGCCCAGGGGGTTGGGGATCACTGGTCGACTGTGTGCCCCATTTTTGCCCAACAGTGTTTGGGACAGACTTCCTGCTGTGACCCTGAAAGGGATTCAGATGGATAAACTCCTTAAGAAACCATTTAAGTGTAACTTCAAACAGCTAAAATTACAAAAATGTTTGAAAGTTGTGTTCAAATAATGAAAATAGTAGTAAAATAACTGATTTTAATTTAAAAGAAAGGCACATTTAAGAGTTTGGGAGCTACTGTAATGCAGGCAGCTTCTATTTTATTGGTTTGGAAAAAGATATTTAGTCTGGCTCACACTATAAAGCCAGTATCTTGGATTTTCTTCTAAAAACAGAGTTGTATTCTTTCCAATCAGTGCTGGGATTCCTTTAACTCATTTTTTATGTTGATCATCAGCCAGTTTGTGCCACACTGAAGAAGATCACCTGCAGGTGCATAAAAGCAGCAACACTTTAGGCAGTTTGACTGAATTGTGTTACACAAAATTGTGTTAAGTTCAAATGTTTTTAGCACAAGACACAACAAGGCAAATGCCTTTCAATTATTCATATGGAAACTGTGCTCTGCTTCATGAGAGAAGATCTCAGTTAAAGCATGGAGAACCAGTTGATTATGTGAGGAAAACCAGAGGCGGTGCAGTACTGCCTCCACCCTCTTTTCATGTTACTGCAGTCAGTCGATGGGTGTCGTCATTAGTTGTCATAACTTTGCTCTTGCATAACACATCAGCGTTACTCTTTCACACTGACTCTGTATTGGACTCACTGTGACGTAGAATTGTTGACTACAAACACCACAAACAGAAAATCAATAGAAAGCATATCTCCAAGATTCAGTCAGCCGCTGTCATTGTTGTGTTTTAAAAGCAATTTATAGTGATGCAGCATTTGGTTCATTGCCAAACTGCAGGAAAAAAAAGGATGTTGTGTGGTTTCATTGGGTGAAGGTTTGAAGGTTCCATCCAAAGATGGAGTTTTTGAAGATTTTGTTGAATCTGATGTTTTTCTGACTTTGAATTTGAGAACCACTGGTGGGATCCGTGTAACACCTTTCCAAGCTTCTGAATGTGCTTTTGTCAGCTTTCATAATACCAATTCGATGGGCCGTTAACGTCAATGTGCCCTGTCACACCACATTGGATTCCTCGCACCGCCGTTTAGTTGGAGCCAAGTACCAATTGATTTTTTTGGAACAAACAAGTGGCTGTTGTCCAGATTGTTACATCATCATTCATTGTTTCAGAGCCATCCAGATTAACCTGATCGCTGCGGCTAATATCGGTCAAACAGGATGAAGCAGTCGTTATGTTGCTTATGCCATTATTTTTCTGAACCCCTCATAAAAAAGGATAATTGATGGTTAAGTTGGGGTGCTGCAGTGACAGGCAGCAGAAGTCAGCAGAAAGTGTTTTTTATTAGAGTCTGAAAGCAACTAAAAACCAACAAATCATCATATAGATACTGATGTCCTTCAAATGAAGGGGTGAAATAGAACACAACACTACAGCGGAGTATTAGGGCCACCATGACAATACAAAAAATTATATTTACAACAATACAATTGGAAAATTATAAGAAAAAATGTGTAATTTCACAAGAAAAAAGCTGTGTTTTTTTTAAATAAGGTTGATTGAGTAAGCCTACATCAGCATTATTCAGCTTCAAGACAGAATCTTCTTCTGAAGAAACCTGTGAATTATTTTCAGTGCCTTCATACTTATAATAAAACAAGTTTAACTCACTTAAAGAATAAGTATCTCCGTATTTGTAAACCAAAGCTAATAATTTTACAATGTTTTTCATGTAAATTACATATTATTTCTCATTATTTTAAGTTTTTCATGTAATTACACATTATTTCTCATCATTTTACATGTTTTTTCATGTGAATTACACATTTTTATTATAATTTTACAAGTTTTTTATGTGAATTACACATTTCTTCTTAAAAATTTACAACTTTCTTCATGTAAATTTTTGTCTTTTTTCTCATAGCAACTTTATTTTCATAAAATTATTATTTTTGTCTTGTACATTTACAACTCTTTTCTTATAATTTTACCTTTTCTCCTTAAATTACAAATCTCTTCTAGTTTCTAGTTTTGCATCTTTATTCTTGTAAAATTATGACTTTGCTCCAAATTTATTGACTTTATTCTCAAAAAAGTATTACTCTTGCTTCATAATTTTAAAATGATTTTCTTGCAAATTACAATATTTTTCTAATAATTTTACAATTTTTTGGTCTTAAAATTGAATTTTTTTAAAAGTAATTTTTCATCTTTATTCTCATTAAACGGTGACTTAAATTTTACTTTTTTGGTAATATTACAACTCTTTACTCATAGTTTGACGATTTTATTCTCATACATTTTTTTCTCATAATGACTTTTTTCTCATACGATTTGGACTTTCGTCTCATAATTTTCGACTTTAGTCTTGTAAAATTTCAACTATTTTCTCATAATTCCACATAATTTTTCTTGTTAAATTATTATTAATTTCTCACAATTTTAGGACTTCATTCCTGTATTTTTTTTTTCTCATAAATGTATCCAATAAAACTAAGACTTTTGTATCATAATTTTACATTTTTAGTTTGGTAAATTCATTTTTCTTTCTCTATTTTTATTGTGGCCCTAATACTCTGTCGACTCTTGTTGTGACCTGCACAGGTAAAACCTTCACTGTGTTTAAGGTCACACTGAGGCTGTGTGATGCATCTGACGGTGCCGCGTACGCTACAGGTATTCTATACAAACTCAATGACCCTAATTAATTTTTAAGCCCCATCCTGCATAAATTAGCATCTGAAAATGGATTTCTCACTTATGACTAACAAGTGGGAAATGAGTGTAACAAGTCTTTGAAAGCTGTTTCATGGAAGCTTGCAGAGAAAAAAAATCAGACAGAAAGAAGTCTTCTTTAAAATGAGATCAACGCCTTATCTCAGGGAAATATTTGTAGCTCAGTGATATTCCACCCAGCAACAACAGCTCCACAGTGAATTTATATTGAAAGTTCTGTGTCCACATGTTCAGAGTAATGAAGGTTTTTTTGCAGCTTTGATTTTGTATTGTATTTGTATGTTCTTCTTTTATATATATATATATATGAAAACAGGGCAAATATTTTAGGTTTAATACACGAAAATGACAGAAATCACCTGATCCTGGTCAATTCTGCTGACAAATTTTTTTTATTTTTGGGCCAGACACAAAGTTATTAGTTACACATTTTAGGATATTTGTCTGATGTTCTTGTTTAAAGGGAAGTCGTGTATCGAAATATGAATTAATACATTGAAGCCATTCCATCTCTCAGACAGAATTTAGCAAAAGTCAACTGCTATGGGTTTACAGAACAACTCACGACCTTGAGATGTCATGCAGCCCACCTGCGAACCCCATACAGGTTTATCCATTTTCCGCCTGTGTCCTCCATGTCTTATTCTGTATCTGTGACATGTTTTCTACTACTTGTATAACTGAAATATGGATGGATTATGGGAAAGGGAGCGGGTTTACTCCTATAGCTAACAGTCCTTCCACCAATTGAAAGGTGAATTTCTAATGAACTCCTGCTACTCTGCAGAGACTACATCCTAGAAAACAACATGTGTTTTTTTAATTTTGGCTAAAGACTCTATAATCATAACTAAAAGAACACTGGGAACGCTTTTACTACAGATCCAAAGATGATCGGATCGGGACTTTTAAGAAAATCTTCTGAATTTTGAATGTGTTTTACTTATTTATTGTGGGCTTGTTTTTGCTGAGTAAAAAAGTGGCAAAAACAATTTAAGCAGCACAGCCTCCAAGCAAAGTGAATAAAGTCAAACCAATAAAAGAAAAAGAGAAACTTGTCAAAAAAAACTTCAAATAAAGGTAAGTGATCAAAACTTTTCTTTTCTTTGGTCTCTTTGGTCTTCTAAACTGTTGTTCCTAATCATTCACTTAGTTCAGGGGTCTGCACCTTTAACAGTAAAAGAGCCAATTGGGCTTGTTTTCTACTGATCAAAACCTAGAAGTAGCCGCATAGTCTTACTTTGATACTGCTGTGAATTCATCACTATGTATTTTTTAATAATACTAATAAAGAATCAGACTTTTTACCAAAGTTTTGCAAAGTATTTGAAATCAGTGTATTATGGAGGAAGCATGGAGCAAACAAGACTTCTTCAAGTCATCAGGAATGTAAAAATGTTTTCATAGTTTATCTTTGAGGTGCACCTCAGCCATAGATTTATATACTTATCTAAAAAAAAAATTTTATTATTTAATTTGTCTTTAGCCAGATGCCACTATGTAGAGGTAAAAGATCCACAAGTGACTCTGGAGCCGGAGGTTGCAGACCCTTGAGTTAGTTGATTATAAAAGGTGAGGTAATAAATCGATATATGGGGATCAACAAGACTTATTGATATATTTATATCTTCTTTTTTTGACAAAATTGTTTTTAGTGTTTTTCTACTTTTTCTTTCATTCTCTGAAGCTTATTAAATTCAATAGGTTGCTAGACTTTATTCAAACCCCTTTTAGAACTTTGCATATAGTTATTTATTGTTCTTCTGTTTATGTTTGTTTTTTTTAATTGTATTTGTTTGAAATAAGTAATTATTATTATACATTAGTAGGAAAGTATACGATTATTTCCAGCTATTGTCTTGGTGCCCTTAAGAATATCATTAAAATACAAGAGAAGCTACAAGAGTCATATGCTGCCTTTTAATTACACATGGGCACAAACTTTATTGAAATTCTAGAATTAAAAAAACAAAACATGACTTTGGGAATTACATAAACCAACTCACGTGATAAACCATTCAAAAACATGGCGATGAATGTGAACAATACTTTGATTTACAGCAGATACATTCAGATTTCTGCCACTGCACTAGCACTCATCATCATGTATCAAAGGAGACGTCGGCGTCTTCTTCAGGCCTCGGAGTGGTGAGCTACATGGGAGCGGCTACGAAGGAACAGATTTTAGGAAATGGTGGTTGGTGATTTTAGAGAGAAGCTGTGGATCCAACAGTTCCTCATGACCTCTTGTGGCACCCAAGGGACTGCACAGTTCGGCGTGGTGTTGGTCATGTGACTCATTTAATTAAAAAAAAGTGTTTCCATTGCAGTTTTGCCAAAAATGTCAATTCGATACACCTCAAAAACCACCTCCTCCAAGCACAAAGACTTTTTTTCAACAAATGCAAGGTTTTTTTTATGTTCATGTTTCCATGAGGCAAATGTACTATTGCATATCCAGTTCATGGTCAATGGAGATGCAGCTCAAGAGTGCTGAGACATTTTCCAGTGGAGCCCCTCCTCCATTGTTTGAGCTGGTGCCTGCACACTTCCAGTCTTCTCTGTTAGCTAACTGAACTTTTACATGTTCACACAGTGCTGTCGACTCCCATGCAGCTCACTGGCTTTATGAGTAGGCTGTCCTCTCTGCCACTGAAACTTAGAGGTCAGCTTCTGGTTACATCACTGCTTGGCACTCAGACTCATAAAGCTGCTGTGGGAGTACGCGGGTCCAGTTGTATCTCCTGTATTACACAACAAAAAAGATTACAGCTCAGATCCTGTTCAGATATTCACCTCGAATTTCACCAGTTCTCCAAACAACACTGCCCATTACATATGTGCATAAATCACCAAAAAGTTCTGTTGTCAAAAGTACTTTAAATGTAAAATCGTTGTTTGACAGAACGGCATCGTGGAGGCAAAAGAACAGAGTAAAACAGCAGTGCAAATTGTGATCACTGTCAACTCACATTGACATTAATGAGCGCGGAGAAAGCCGCTCCCGTTCGGATCTGAGCTGCAGCCACGTCACGTCAGACTTATTGTGGGCCAGAAACGAGGCATGCTCTCAAGACGCGTTTCAACTGAGTCACTGATGCAGCTCCAACATTTTTCTAAATAAGCGTCTGGTAAGACCCTTCTTGTCAAGGCAAATAAGATGACGGCACATGGTTGTGGACAAACGGTGGAGGTGCTGAGCCGCAAACAGAGAGGAGAAGACCAGAGGAGACAGAGAGATGGAGGAAGGCTCGGAAAGCTTCAGCACATTTGACATCTATTCACACAAATGATTTTTGTTGGTTTGCTTTGTTTTGTGAAATAAATCACATTGAAGCAACGTTCACACCGGGCATGTGACACGCTTTCAGGAGCGAGGTACACACACGTTCTTGAACACGCGTTTGGCCCACGATGTTCACACTGGACAAGTAGGGAGGGGCTTCTTCTTTTTCTACTGCTTACTAGTGCATCTCCACCCCCTACAGTTGGAAGAGGCCTGGTGTCAAAGGTCAAAGAGGTGCAAATCTAAAAAAAAATCTTGCTCCAGGCTTTTTCTTTCACAATATATGAAAAACTTGGCATCATAGAATTCTGGCTGGACACAAACCGCAATTATTGATTCCTCCTCCTTCATCAATAAATAATAAGTATTTGAACATCCTGGGATTTTGCAAGTTCTCCCACTTACAAATCAGGGAGGGGTCTAAAATTTTAATCTTGAGTTCATGTCAACTGTTAGAGACATAATCAAAAGAAAAAAATCTATAAATCACATTGTATGATTTTTAGTGTATACTACTGCTGCAAATAAGTATTTGAACTCCTGAGAAATCCATTGTTAATATTTGGTACAGTAGCCTTTGTTTGTGATTACACAAGTCAAATGTTGAATAATATATTTATATTTAATAATATAGTTTTTCACCAGGTTTGCACACACTTCAGGAGGGATTTTGGCCCACTCCTCCACACAGATCTTCTCTAGATCAGTCAGGTTTCTGGGCTGTAATAAAGAATTTGAACTTTCTCTAAAGATTTTCTATTGGGTTTAGGTTTGAGGGAGACTGACAGTCATGTTTAGCTTCGTCCATTTTCTAATAATTGCTCCAACAAATAATCTTTTTTCACCATGCTGCTTGGCAGTTGACCCATAGCCCTTTCCAGTCCTGTGTAGGTCTACAATTGTGTCTCTGGTGTCTTTTGACAGCTCTTTGGTCTTGCCCATGTTATAGGTGTAGTCTTACTGATTGCAGAGGTAAGCAGGTGTTCAAATAGTTATTTACACCAATACATTTATTAAAAAAAAATCATACAAGATTTCCTGATTTTTTTTTTTTTTTTTTAGTTCTGTCTCTCACAGGGGAAATTCACCTAAAAATGACCATTTCAGAGCTCGCCATGATTTCTAAGTGGAAGAACTTAGAAATCATTCACTTATTTGCCTCACCGTATGAGCTTTAATGTATCTTCAGGCCTTGTTTTTAGGCATAATCCTGACAGAAATAAGGAACTTCAAATGACGTACAAACTTGGGAGCTAGCCAAACGCTAATATTAGAGGTTCCGTGAATCGCTGGTCGGCTGCACAGCAGATCCCTGAGAGAAAAAGCCTGAGATGTAACATGACAATCGTAGCCCTAATGCAATGACTGGCAGCAACTGCCATGCTGAACGGACAGAACAAAGTCTGACTCACTGTTCTGTCTAAAAACAGACCCCCCCACCAAAACAAGCAAATAGATAAATAAACACTTCATTTGAAAAGTTTTTAAAAACACAATGGTATTATTACTGCTTAAAATTAGAAGCACAATGCTTACAGCCTGATTTTTAAGATATTCTATGAATATTTTTAGAGTAAAGAATAATAGAAAGTCCCAGGACATTACACACACGTCTGCATTCCATCCAAAAACACACAGATAATTTGCTTCTACAAAGGAAGACAATTTTCCTTTTTAATTAGCCGTTGTTAAGCTTCCAGATCAATTGATCTTTGAGAAATAAAACGAGAAAGATGGTCAACTCCAAATGTAAAAAAAAAAAAACAATTTCTCATAACAGCATTATCCCCATAGGCCTGCATCAAGAACGCTTTAAGATAAGAAGAAAACCTTACATCTAATTGCTGCACACTGTCTCAGCCTCAGGATTCAAACAGCTAACTCCTCTTTAAAGAGCTCTAAATTATCATAATGAGATGTCCATGGATGTCAAATGTATGACAAACAGGCTGTTGCTAACTTCCCTCAGGGGCTGCACATACACGGCTCCTCCATGTGAGGCTGTTGTCTGATATTATTTGGTCCAATGTGCACTCACAGGCAGTAATTGCCTCTCTCAACACAGTAGAAAGATTTGCAATCACACAGTTCCTGAATGTGAGAAATGACGTTTCGAGAAAAAGCGTCTTTGAAGCTCTTTTTTTTTTTATGGCAAACCAAATTAGACTAGTTACAGTCAGGTTCAAAAAATAGTCTTGTGAATTTAGTATGTCTTACCAGATATTATAACATATCTTGTATCTTTTTCATATTTCTTGTTTTTGTGACTGCAACCTTTTAAAAGTCTCACTCCGATCCTCTTTTGATCTATTTTAAAAGCCTTCCAGGAGGTCTTTTCGTCGAGGTTATGCAATTTTTAGCCAAAATTCAAAAACCTGTGCCGTTTTCTAGAACATAGTTTCTGCAGAGCAGGAGTAGTTCATTAAATTCACCTCTGAATTATCGTAGGCACAAAGTAAGCCTGCACTTATTTCCCATTGTCCCATTGTTTACACTCTCTTGCAGTAGCTTACAGCACCTCACAACCCCAACATGCAACAAAAATGGTGAACAATATTGGAGCTTTTATCGTCTGCTTCTGATTCACAACGATATGAATAAAAAAAGTTCTCCACCACCTGAAAAAGGTTACAAAAACATGTTAAAAACACCATTTTCACTGGAGTGAGTCTTTTAGTATAAATGGAAAAAAGGCAGTTCTTATTCTCTGACTATATTATTGAGACCCATGTGTTCTATTATGGTCTGTACTTTTGGGTTTTGAAGGTTTGGCCCCTTTTGATGATCAGCATGCTCACCAGTGCAGCATTACAGTCTGTTGTAGATTTTGCTCTGACATATTATTGTAAATAATGAACAAAATCTTGATGGCTTTTAGCTTGGGAGACTTTTTTTCCACGTTTTTATGACACTGTAATGCTGTATCCTTTATTTTAATTATTGTTCTGAGATAAACTAATTAGACACCAGAGTCCTTATGTGGCATTTTGGCCACATTCTGGTATTTGTTGAGATGTGAACAGGAACATTCAAAGCTTTTCATTTCTCATTCACACTAACTCCTTCTGCCCAGCAACAGTCAGAACGTTGATAATTTGCATGTGTGAAGGGAGATTTCTTTATAAAAGACAAACTTAGTTTTATTGGAGCTCCTGTAAACTGCTGTATGGTTGCATACAAATTGTTTTAGAGTAGTTTTTCCAGACTTTTGGATTTAACTGTTGGACTTTAATGTCTTTTTGTCTTTTTTTTAAATCAAATTGACATTTATTAAATTGAACAATTTTCTCAAACTGAAAAGATATAAGAAAATTTTTATTTTTACCTAGCTAAGAAAATACTACTAAAAATATTGGACAAGCATGTCTGCTTGTGTGACACATGTAGTCCGGTTAGCTTTAGTCACCACTTCCCCTACAGGTGTTTAGAGGTGAAAAATGGGAAAACCTGCACTGGAAATGCCGGTGATCCACAGAAAATATCAAAATTATGGAGGAAATTAGACACTCACAGCATAGTTTGTGCTGGCGTCCGATGGACACTTACATACTATTTGTAAATATAAGATCATTCTTTGAGAATATTTTAGGGTCTTTCCTTATAATCTATTTTTATCTGATCCTTTAATTGTATTTTTCTGTCATTGTACAGCAATCAGGTCTGTGTAAGTACTTTATAAATAAAGTTTATTATTAGTATCACTATTATTTGCAGCATTCAGGAACATGGTCCGAACCAGTGTGCGCACCTAACAAATGACTAGAACACGTGTCAAAGTCAAGAATTTATATCCGGCCCTCCAGATCATTTAATGGCTTGGTGTTATCTTGCGCTTATTTTTAACTTGAATAATTTTGACAAAATATATTTTTATGGAGAGTAAAATACTGAAAGTTATTTGAGGTCTGAAGTTGATTTTTTGTGGAGTAATATTCCTGCGTGTTTTTATTCATAGTTATGTTAAAAAGTTACGTTTTTAAAGCTTTAAAAATGTTGTTTTAGTGTGATCTTTAAATGTTTATATTGTTCGGCCCGCGACTTAAAGTGTGTTTTGGATTTTAGGTCCCTGTGCGATTGAGTTTAACACCTCTGGACTAGTGTGTCATTAGGGCGTGGTACGACAGCATCATCCGTACGTCACAATTACATTATTCTTACAAATACTTCAAAATACATTAATCGTAGGTTTCATTTAAGGTGGCCTCAGGAGCCACAACAGAACTGCAAGACACACCTCCTCTCTACGACCCTACATATGCCCGGACAACCCAAAACCTTGCAGAACCCTTACAGGTTAATGTCTTGTACGGTTCTGGGACTTTGGCTTATGGTTATGGACTTTTCCTTTTACAGACATCCTTCTATGTTTATCACTGGTGTGTGATACCACATAAAAGTATAAAACACAAACACATACTTTTAAGAGGAATTCAAATCCTCCCTGCAGATGTTTCTGAACCCCAACTGGGTGTCCAAAACATAGAAGAAATAAAGCAGCTGTTCTTTTGGAAGGTCCAAGTCCAGCGACTACGTCAGACTGAAAAATGACGATATAAATTAAATGATCATGTTTGCTGTGAGATTTCAAACAGAACTCTATCTTGACCCAAATCTAGGCTTTCTCTCACTCGTTTTCACCACACACGCACACAAGCCCTTCTTGTATTTTCCCCTCATCGTTACTCTCCCTAACACTTGTTTTTCCTTGACGTTGGCAGCCTCAAACACCCCCCAGCAAGTACAGCGGCAGGGGGAGAAAACGCACAACTCGTGCATTTGAGCAAGACCCCTTCTGCATGCAAACTCATTCACATGCAGGGTTGTTTTAAAATGAAAAGAAAGAACTCCACACTAATGCTAGAGCGCATTAGGATAACCAATGGAAGGAGTTTTGGCAGCTTCACACACTTTGTTCCCTCTTCAACTCTCAACTAAACAAACTTTTTGTGGTAGCTGTCATTTGTTTATTCAGACATTAAACATGTAAAGAGACCATCTATCGTGGAACACTTACATGAAAAATGCTTTTAAAATTGTGCACTATTATTTAAGCTGAATATGATTAGAGTTTATTCAATCTGACAGACTTTTCTATTCTTTTAGACCAGATTTTATCTTTTTTTTCAGAGTTTAAGTCACATTTTATTTTTTTCATAGATTGGCCAGGGGTGTGACTTATATGTGATTTTAAAAAAAAGCTATTGTGTATGTTATTGTCCCACTAACAACCACTAAAAAGCACAGTAGATGTGTCATGTCTGCTGCTCTGCAACACATTTCACACGCCCTACCGTTCTGCTCACCTGGCAGGTGCGGAGCAGAGGAGGAGGCAGCTGGGGTTGAGGTTTAGGTTTTGTTGTGCTGGTTTTGTTTTGTTCTTTTTTTCCCTCTTTGTCCTCTGCAGTCTTACATGCTGGGTTTTGTTATTTTAGTTTGGGGTTGGACCTTGGTAATCTTAGTTTTCGGGCTTTGTTTGTTTCTTTTGATTAGGCAGATTTTGGTTGGGCAGCCATTAACAGGGAGCTGCTGACAGTCGATATGGTGGGGTCAGCAGTCTCCCTGACTTATTTTATGTTTGGCCAATCCCTTCGGTTTGTCTTTTTGTTTGAACAAACACACCAATTATTTCAATTTATTCTTTATTTTCAAGACACGTGTTTTTGTTTATTTATCAACTGGGTTCTTCTTATTGTTACTGGTGTCCAGTTTTTATCTTATTGTCCCTTTTTGTATCCATCCCCTAAACCCCTCGACCTCGGGGCAGGTTTGCCCATTAGGGACGTAACAAGGTGTACTAGTACTTGCTTTTGGCAGCAACATAGAAGTAGAAGCACCGTTAAGTCTAACACAACAGACACACCAGAGATGAAACACGCATTCAAGAACATTCTGAACGCTGTTCTTGAACACACATTTAACCCATGGTGCTAACACTGGACATACGGGTAGGGGTTCTCTTTTTTCTATTGTTTAATAGCACATGTCCATGACCTACAATTGGAAGAGGCGTGGTGTTATATGTCAAAGCGGTCCTTATCTTGCAAATCTTGCTCTTTCATAGCTTAGTTCTGATATATAAAAGGTTTGGTCTCTCTTAATTCTGTGCGGCACAACCCGTTCTCATCCCAAAGACATCACATATTGACGTTTGGTTAAGAGCCCCTCCATGCTACTTTTTGATGTTTTGGGTATCCCCAACTTGTTGTTTATTGACGTGCTGCGTGTGTTCGTAAAATTAAAGTTCCGCAACCCTCGGACGTGGTACTGGCTGTGGTGCCACATTCGGACTCATCCTCAGGACGTGACCGACACTGATACCCTAACCCAAACCCGACAGTGGACGTAATACCAGACATGGTACCAGATGCAATTTCGGACCCGACGTGAACCATACTTGGACATTGTCAGGGATCCATCATCCAGTTCCATCTCCAACTACCAGAGGGACCCCTCACCTGAGTTTTAACCTGCCTTCTCCTCACCTGTCTCCCTCCTGCCATCATCACCAGCTGGTTCTCATCAGGCTCATTATCTCTGTGTATTTAGTCACCCCATGGACACAGCTCTTCGGGAAGTATTGTATTTGCCTCTAATACATATCCTAGCAGTCTGTTCATTTTCCTTTTTGTGTACTGACCTCTGCCTGTCTCCTGACTCCCTGCCTCGCTCCTTGTCTGACCTTTTGCCTGGATTTTTGACCTTGCCTTGCTTTTGCCCTTGTCGGATTTTCTGCCATTAAAATCTGTTGCACATGGATCTCAACGCCTCAGCCTCTTCGTCACAGACATGGTACCAGTACCGGATTAGAGTACCAGTGCGCCCCATGTCCCGGTACTGGAACAGTTCTGGTTCGTGGCCCAGAGGTTGGGGACCGGTACATTAATGGGAACAGCCAGCACATCAAAAACGATGTGTTAGGGACATCCAAGATGTCATTTTTGACGCGGAGGGGTCCTCAACCAAACGTCAATATGTGACAATCTGTGACATAAGTCTGTCTATACAATAACCCCACTGCCATGGGCAGCTCTATGCAAAGGAGTTGTGTAACCTGCGGCTCCAGAGTCACACCTGGGTCTTTTCCCTCTCCATAGTGGCTCTGTGGTAAAGAATAATATAAAGCTTTTAGTTTGAAAAAAGTAACTGTAAAGTCAAATAAAAATAAAAAAAAGTAATATAACATCACTCTGCAAGCCTCCAAAGGACACTAGACATTGTGGTTCTATAATCAATAATCATAGATAGTTAGATTTATGAATTTCTAGCTAAGAGGTGCTAAGAAGCACCACAAATGTTTAAAAATAAAATGTTGTTTTTCTTTTTTCATTGCTACATTACTTTCCACTATTTGGTTCTTCGAGATGATCCTATGTGACACAGGAAGTCTTTTATTTTGAAAGGAAGTCTTGTGAATCTCTGTTAAAAGTTATAAACCTTTTAATACCTGGGGAAAAGTCTATTTTCTCTTATAGTTTGTTTTATTTATGACAAAAAATAATAGTTTATTTATATTTCTCAAAAAAAAAATACAGTAACATAAATACAAACTAGAGTCTTATTTTTCTAAAGGACGCGTGACTCCTACTAGGTTGTGTGGTCAATGAGAAATCGACCCAAATAACTCTAAGTGTTAAAGGTTGCAGACCCCTGCCCTAGACCCTATCAATAAAACAAGACAACAGGAGCTAGTCCAAGGCACACCTGTGCAATAATCATGCTGTCTTGATATGGCACACCTGTGAGGTGGGATGGGCTATCTCATTCTAAAGAGAAGTGCTCACTATTACAGATTTAGACACATTTGTGAAGAATATTCAAGAGCAATTGTTATCAGTTCCAACTCCTCACATATTGACGTTTGATGAAAGACTCCTTAGTGTCACTTTTTGACATTTTGGGTGTCCCCAACTCGCCATTTTTTGCTGGCTGTTCATAAAATCAAGGGTCCGCACCCCTCGAGAGGCATTACCGGATGCACACTGGTCCATGGGACGTGGTACCGGATGCACACTGGTCCTCGGGACACATCCAGTACCAGTACCCTAACCCGGTACTGATTTGCACCCAGTATCGCGTCTGATACCGGTTCAGGTCCGGTACCGCATCTTGTCCGGTGTTGGGTTAGGGTACCGGGTTTGGGTACTGGTGGGTACTGGACCAGGCCCGGTTGGGGACCAGTGATTTAATGGGAACAGCCAGTACTAAACGTCAATATGTGAGGATTTGGGGATGAGAATGTGTTGTGTTTGTAAAACATTTTACAGATCTTTGAGTTCATCTCATGACAAATGGGAGCAAAAACAAAAGTGTTGTGTTGTTCTGTGTTTCATGAAGCTAAATAAGCATCACTGTGTTATAGTAGTGAAGCATGGATATATCCACTCTATTATTATCTATTCCGTTACTATGATTTGCCTTTCAAGATGAACTGTCAGTTCTTGTTCCATATTTTATTAAATAAATGTCACCCAAAAGTACGACTTATACCCCAGTGCGACTTACTGTAAGTATGATTATTTTCTTCTTTATTATCCATTTTCTTGGCTGCTGTGACCTAAACTCCAGAACAGCTTATAGTGCAGAGAATACAGAAGTTTTTCTAGATCACGAAGCAAGAACAGTTTTTAATGACCTTTGGAGACCACCCTCTTGAAGCCATCTGCCACTTCCACAGTCTTCAAAGGAGCAAACGCGAGGTACAATTGTAAAATTGTAAGAAGAATTGAGCCTGCATCAACACACGCACACGCACCCATGTCTTTTTTCTCTCCCTCAGTTATATAACCTTAATGCAAGAGACAGCTTGACTAAGACATCCTGAGCCCATCTTGTGATTGCCGTTTACTTCAGCATGCTGGGGAATTCATTCATTCATTACCATGTTGAGCTGATGACCTGTGTGTCAAGAGAGATGAATCATGTAGGGAGGAAGTACTGGCCTCGGGGAGGACCAGAGTGTGCGTGTGTGTGTGTGTTTGTGGACAGGAGATACTGCTGCCCGTCTCCGTTCTTGCCTGCTGTTTCACATTAGGTTAAGCCAAATCCTCTTCAAACACACATACCACGTTCCTTATTTTGCCCTCAAATTTTCACTGCTGCGTGAGCGCCACATCATGCACTTCAGCGTGTTGACATAAAAGTGTCTCGACAGGCCGACGTGACAGGCAAAGCAAGGGTCATGTGACTGACAGATCCAGCCAAAGGCATCAATGAGCTAGTTTTCTGTAGCTGCATTGGTGTTTATTTTTAAAGACGATGTTAACCACAGCTTTTTTATGAGAGTGCGAACAGTTAGCAACCTGATGAAAACGTTGCTTTCAGTTCAAGGCAAGGCCACCTTTCTGATTAAATTACCCTAAATAAGGTCATATTTAGAATAATCAAATTAAGCTGTGTGGGCGACTCTGCTTTTATTCACATTATGTAGATATATGTATGCTATAATTGGACTTTTACCTTCTACCAAAGCTTTTGCTGCAATTTCTTGACACATGCTGATATATAACATTTGCTCAAGGCCTTCAGGTCAACAATGATCTAAAAATAACAGTAAAAAAACAATACACCTCCTATTTAAATTAGTGAAATGCATCTAGCAGGGATGCACAATGTGTGGGTAGATTGCAAGTCTAAAAATGAATCCACTATGTACATATAAATATACATGTAGGTGTGAGGGGACTTAAAAATGAGTTGTTTTCTTCCTCCTAAACTTCAGAGAGGTTCAGGCTCTCAACTATAGATGAAGGTACTTGTGCGTCTTAAGCATTTTTTCCTCTGAGCGGTCAGGTATAGTACGGTACGGTCTGCTATTTTGAACAATTTCATGTAAAATGAACCCATTAAACAGTACCGAGCCAAAAGTGATGACGACATTAGAAACCACCAATATAGCACTCATTTAAGCTAACGTTCGCAACGACAGTATTCTTCTTAGCCGCCTGCAATTTTCTTTCAATTAACATTAAATTCCTGTTACAAGATGTACCAGAAGTAAAACAACAAAAAGACAAGCTGCTGGATGAACTGCATTCTTATTGCGTTTCTAGTCGTCGCACTACAATAACGCGATGACACGCTAGCGGTCTACACGATGCATGTGGCATCAAAACAACCTGCCTAGTGGAAGCGAGGCTTAAATGAGTGGAAATGCTCGCCAGAATTGACTGGACCGTACCACTCCCTATCGTACCGGACCGCTCATTGTTTTCTCAACTGGTCTGAGGTCAGTCATTCAAAACAAACCTCAAACTGAACACACATGATACGCTTCTGTTGTTGCTAAACTAATTCAAGATAACTATGAACACGTAAGTAGAATTCAACAAAAAAAATGACAGAAGAACTTTCTAAATTGATACATTTAATTCATAATAATTGTTTCTAGCACAAGTTGGGTTGGCTGGAAGGCAGTGGCGGGCCGTCAGGGCCTGCAAGGCCTTCTCTGCTGGCCTAAAAATATCTGAATCACAGACTGATATTAATTATTATTTATTTCCGTGAATACGTATTCTATAATTCCAAATGCTCTGTCTTCGTCCTTTCATTGCTGTCTCCCTGGTTGCGCTGCTTCCAGACGTGTATTTTCCTATTTAAGCATTAACCAATCACATTGCAGCACCATTTGTTGCTAGGGTCAAAGAAATCTGCCCGGAGGCCTTCACAATCAGTTCTGCGGGCCCTGTAGCATACAATAATTGTCGACCAAACTGTTGCTTCAACCAATCAGATTTGGAGTAGGCGACACCAAGGCCAGCTAGCAGGCGCACGGAAACGTCATCATTTTCACGAGCTTTGATTGGACAGCTCGCAGCTCGCTCTGGTTCTGCGTTATGTGACGGACACAGGTGCCGAGGAGCGGCGTGTCAGGTTTGAAGATGTTACCAGTGGAAAGCGTCTCATCGTCTGATTTTTGGTGGAAAATGAATGTCTGGGTAAAGTTGTGGCACAGTTTTGTCTGGCACGGGTAAAGGAGTTCCGTGACTCCGTTGAGCGGGAGTGAAGCTGAAATCTACGAGGCTCCTGAACGCACCGCGGGCGCGTGCAGCGCAAAATCCTCGCGCAAATATTATTTTCCAGACACAGACCTTGATCGATCACAAAAACTGATGTTTGTCTCCCTCCTGGACCACGAGAGGCTTCAGGAATACCAGAACATTTCCCGCATGCAGCCTTTTCCAGCTTATCACAGCCACGGAACACTTTCCATCTGCGAAACGCACGGATTCTGCACGACAGAGTGATTGAAATCTTCTTGAGGATAGAAAGGATGGATTTTGTGTTTAAATAATCTGGATTTTTGGTGAGTAAAATTTTGCTATCTCCCTACATAATATTGAAATTTTATCAGGTTATTGTTTATGCTTTTGGTGTGTGTGTGGCAGCTGTACCTGCAGTAGAAGTTTTATTGCCATAAAATAGTTAATGAGGGTTGGATTGATTCAGATGGAGCACTACTGAAGGCCTAGGTGTGAAATGCACGGCCCGCCACTGCTGGAAGGGCACTTCTATCCTCCCATACGGTCAAGCCGCTCCTACAACAGCTCAACAGGGTTTAGATCTGGTGACTGCGCTGGCCGATCATAACAGATAGAATACCAGCTGCTGCTTCTTCTCTAAACAGTTCTATTACAATCTGGAGATGTGCTATTGGTTATTGTCCTGTTGTTGGGTGAAATTGGCTCCAACCAAGCTATGTCCATAGGGTAGGGCATAGTGTTCCAAAATGGAGTGATAGCCTTCTTTGTTTGAAGTCCCTTTTACCCCGAACAATTCTCCTCTTCACTGTAGATGTTGGCACTGGGGTTTTGCAGGTACTCTTCAATGAAGCTACCAGTTGAGGACCTGTGAGGAGTCTGTTTCTCAAACTGGAGACTCTAATGTTGTAAGTTGTTCAACGGGACCTCCAACTTCTTTTTCAATTCTGGTTAGGGCCTGTTTGTGCTGTTCTCTAAATAGAGTAGTTCAGATCGTTGCAGGAAATCGTCAGTTTCTTGGCAGTTTCTCACATAGAATAGCCATCATTTCTAAAAACAAGAATAGACTGTCGAGTTTCACATGAAGGTTCTCTTTTTTTGACCATTTTGAGCATTTAATCGATCCCACAAATGTGATGCTCCAGATACTCAACCTACCGGTATTCAAATGAAAGTCAGTTTTTTAGCTTCTCGAACCAGCTACACTGTTTCCAGCTTTGCTAACATGACCGCTCAAGATACTGGTCAATATCGCCGATATCGAAACCAATAATGATATTTTTTGTAAATATTGTGGATATGAACTTGAAAATCTCAGTCGTTTTTAATCCCCACAAATGTTTTTTTTTGTAAGTTTCCCTTTTTTTAAATTACTAGATAAACAGGAAAACAGAATAAGGAAAATATTTTCATTAAATGGAAAATAGTTTATTAAAAGCTGGGTCCTTTTTGCAGATAGAAAAAAGTTTCAAACAAGAATGGAAATATTGATATCTGCGGGCTGATATTGATCCAAAACTGATACCAACTTGAGATCGATACTATCAATATTTTGGATCAATCCGCCCAGCACTACTTTGCAGACTGTGATCCATAACGCAGAATTTGCACCCAGAAATGAGGATGAAGAACTCTTTGTGCAACTAAATAAAAGAACTAAGAGTTCCTTTGACTTTTAAACCTTAAACTGTTATAAAATACTGTTTGAAAATATTTTCCTTTTTGGACCAGAGAATGGCCTGATCAGACTAGTTCTACTGCTTTAAAGAAAACACCCGAAGTTAATTTTTTATGTATAAGAAACCCAAAGAAAAGGCATACTCTTGTTTTTCTGCTCCTAAATTAGCCTGCTTGCTGCAAGGTGAAAAGAGTCAGACTGATAAACCTCTTTTGTCTGCACTCCCCAAGCTCACCTCTCGCCAGCATCCTCATGCAAAGCGAGCAACAGGCGTTCACGTTCCTGCCCGGTCGATCTGTGCATTGAGACACTCCCAGAGGCCTTTGCTGCCACATATAGGCGAGCACCGCTGACAGCCAGGCCCTGAATCGACGGTGACAAATGGTAGTGGACTTTTTACACCCCAGCAGCTCGTAACCCCACCACCAACTCCAGCGTGCATCCCCAAGGCCCCCCCTTTTCTGCTCCATGCCTTTTCCCATCAATGACAAATGCGCAAAATTGGAGACACAGCTCATCAACACCTCTTGGCTCTTTTTTGCAGGGAAGGCGAAAGTACAAAAAAGAAAGAAAATGCAATTTCAACCTGAGTGACTCTGAGGCATCTAAGGTGAGGTGATACACTGTGAGGAGCAGCTGCAGGAAGGCAAAGTAAATAGTGTGATTTTGTCTATTATTAGTGAAAAAAAAATCTATAGCATACTTATAGACTGTTTTAAAAATTCATGACTAAAGCGGATGCAAACATTTCAATCATGATTCAATTTTGATTTTTCCAGGCTTTTTAACTTAATTTTTAACCATCTCTACCAACAACAAAAGCTACTAATATATGAAATCCCCTCACACCTATCTTTAGCATGATGACAATCATCTGCTCACGAATGCTTTATAGTCCCAGGGACCCAAACTACAGAAATGTCTTGGAAATATAGCAATTTGTAAAAAAAAGGGGTCGACATGTTCATATAAAATAATTAATCCGACTTAGTGTTTGACACAACTCTAAATTAGCTGAAAATTACAAAATTCAATCTAGAAACCTAATTTTATAATTAGTTTTGTATAAAGAAACAGAACCTTTTTAGTTCAAAGCTCATTCAAAACATATTTTAAGTAAACAAGTTTGTATCTATTGTTAGAAATCAGATTTATCTGTATATTTCTTGTCGATAATGGATGTTATGTGATGTAAATGTGAAAAAAAGTAAACCATTAAAGGCCATGTCACACAGCCACTATTTACATTTTGATCATATTCCATGAATGAAAATTGGTCATACGTGAAAATATGGGAAAAAGGTGAGAAAAGTTGTGGTCTTTTACATGAAATGTTCTCAAATGTATCAGGAATGAGCCACATTGAAACCATAGAAGTACGAATAAACCACGCAAAGAACATGTAAACCTGAGCTACATAGGGATTTCTTCAATTTGACATTCAAAGCCCTGGACAGAAATCGCATCATGTCATGCTTTATTTTAATTAAATAGTCGGATTTGTCTGGTTCAACCAGTTCTAAGTCAGCTGTTATGCGCCAGCTGAGACACCAGGGGTGACCCCGGGTCCTGGCCGGAGCTGTAGCTGAGGTGATCGCATCGTATTGACGCCTGCGGTTCCCGGCCCCACCTTCCACGTTACACTGGACACCACCCAGCAAGAGGCCCAACCCTCCACCTGGACAAGCTGGTGGGGGAGAGTGGGTCGAGACCCCCACTCAGTAAAGACTCCTGGAGGGGCTAAAGATCGGCAGATTTATATAACCATCACACAGTGCGCGAGTTCTGTATGCATGATTATTGCCCTATTTATACGGAATCAATTGGTAATTCATGTGTCAATTATGTAATTTTAGCATTATAAGTGATCCATAAATGCAAAATAAATGTTATACATCAATGGTACATGCATGAGAACTCTGTTAGACAAATGTGGAATGGTCGGAGAAAGTCACAAATTTGCAAATCCATCTCGCAAAAAACTCACGCTCAATTGCGTAAGATTTACGTAATAATAGCATATAAACTACATGACATACTCTTTCCTTCTCTCACAATTCGATAGTCATCTCGATGTATGGTCCACAAATTGATACATAAAAGATTCATCTAACTTTTTGGCGACACGATACAGATTCTTGTACCAAAAACTCTAAAATCTATTTCTTATTCACATTCATTTAAGCTATAAATAATTCATGGCATTTGACAGAGAAATGTATTCAGGTATTGACTTGGAAGAAGCAAGCTTATCATTGGACGTCTTCTTGTTTGCATCACATGTACATAAAAAAGTCAAAGATGGTGGAAAAAAAACAGAAAGAGAAACTGCAGTTTGCCAGAAATCGATTATTTACTTCTTGATTGATTTTATACCTTTTAACAACATAATCTTGTTCATATCTGTGCTTTCCAAACAATACTGCAGGTGCTCGATCAGTCTTCAATACGTATCTATTTTTTACATCCCTAACTGATACTGCTGTTACTTCCACTGCCCGATACATTTTTCAAAATGTATCTAATATCTTTTACATGCATAAAAAAACTTAGTTCTCAACCAATTAAAAATTTTGAACAGGTTAAAATCAAAACCAGGCCAAAACCCTCAACGGACATCTGCGCACATAACAAATGACAAATGCAAGTAACACTTGTGAATTACACATATATAAGCATGTATTATGTATATGCAAGTATTTAGAACATAGTAGTTATAATGGTATTTATATTCACAGTTTCACCATAGATGTAGAATTCTCCTTCCTGCAGCACAAATCCAGACTCAAACCATCAAAGAAGAATAATCCAATAATACTTATTTTCTTATTTAACTTTTAATTATAATCAAGCTCTCTATATAAGACTATCTACTAAAAACATGTTTTTGTAACAAGCGACAAAAATGTGGTACAGACTGAAACACACATACGCGTTATGTTAAACAATGTATTTAAGTACAAAAATAAAAGAAATAACAGAAAATGCATAATGGAATTGTGCCCACCACACTCAATGCTGTTTACAAGCTTATATTGTAATGTATAATAATGGCAGCAGGTTGACTGGATTAACCTACCGGGAAGGAAAACATGTACAAAGCATCTCTAAATATACCGTGGATGCCCCCATCATTGCTATAAGCAGTAAGGGTGAGAGTGTCCCTCTTCTCCTTCACTCAGACTCTCCAAACTCCAATAATAGCTTTGCAGAGTCTGCTGCACGCTCTGTATTTTCTCTGGAAGGACATTTTCTGAAAGCACGATTTTAGGAAAAAAACATACAATATATTAGAAATTATCTGTGAAAGCTTGTTAGAAAACTCTGAACTATCTTTGTTTGAATGTTTTTCACATTAAATAATGCTGAATTGTGCTAATTGAAGACGTTCATATTACATTTTCACAGAGAAAAATGTTACAGATATTGTAAGTAAATAGTATAATAAATAAGGAAGCAAAATAAAAACATTAAAAACATCAGTCATGCCAATGTTGCAGAGAGAAATATTTAAGGTTATTAACAACATGGAAGCCTTTGAAAACGTTCTGATTCAAACGTCTGAGCAAAAGAATTATATAGTAATATGAAATACACGTTCAAGAAAATCACTATGGCAACTGAGATCTTCACTATCACCAAAAGTCAACTGTGACCATGATTTGCAACAGAGTTCTGACCTGCAGACAACTTGACCTCAACTTACTCAGTTGCACTGATAATAACTGCAGAAGGAAAAATCTGCACGTATGATGGAACAAAGAACTTTAGAGACTCTGCTAAAACCAGAATAAAGGCTGTAAATCTGACAGCAGAAGAAGGAATACCAACCCTAGAGCCACCATGAACTATGTACAGAATATGGACCTTTCATTTAGCATCATAATCATATATGTGACTTGGTTCAACTTTGACAAGGACACTGAAAGACCCACCCCAATTAAAATGGTGTTTTTGTTGTTTTTAACATATTTTGGGAGCATTTCACTCATGATGGAGGACATTTATTTAAATAATTTAAGTTTAAAAATAGAGCTTTTGAGTATTTCTTTATTCAAATCGCATTAGATCAGGAGCAGGTGAATTTAAAAAAGCTCAGGTTTGTGACACAGCAACTACAATAGGCGGGCCAAAGTCTCCCTTCTACGTTAGATAGCTCCAATGTTTCTCTCATTTTTTGTTTCTTTTGCTATGCTAGTGTTAGCTTAGGCTTGTGAAGTGCTATAAGCTACCAGGAGAGAGTGTAAACAACGGGTTTCTGGGAAATTACTTGAGGCTAAAATCTGCGCCAACAGTCCCGCCCAGAACTCAAAGTTGAATTTCAAATGATTTTGCAATAGAAAAAAAAATAGTTAGAATGCGTCATGAGGTACTTGTTTTGAAAAATGCTAATGCAAATTGTAAGCTAAAGCATTAGTGTCTCAATTCTTTCAAAATTTCTTGATAGTTCCATTACATTTTTACAAAAGAATTTAATATTTATTTAAAGTAATGTCCCACCCACAGTTGAATCAAACCAATATTGTATTTATAATGTTGCTAATAATCTGGTATGACAATATTTGATAGATATGCATTCCTCTTTTTTATAACCACAGTTATGATTAGCCACATGCATTACCCTATTATAAAGGCAACAATATTTAGTTAAATTGGAATATTACTCATATTAATCATCTATACATTTTTTAAATATCAGTTTTTATGAAAAATTGAAGACATAATGTTCAGTTTTCTGCTTCAAAGAAGTTCCCAAACCCATTCTGTTTCCCTTCCAATGTGGTAAGACTATAAACAAAAGTCACTTAGTGCCTAAAAGTCCTTTTTGAGCATCAAACGTAGTAAATGTCTCTGCTGAGGATCCCGTTGCTGCAGTTAATCTGATTTTTCTGCCACTGTGTCGCCGTGCAGGTTCATCCTGTCGTCCCTGCTGCTTTTGAGCTCCCTTTGCCCTGTTATGTTGCTTTTTTTTTTTTTTTTGAATTCCTTGTTTCTTCCGTAAAGCATAGTCTTCTCTAAATGTCACTGGTGGTTGTAATCGATCATGATGTTGTAAAGGCGAAATATGAAAACAGTTATGTATTAGCCAAATCTAACACAATAAAACTAAAACTGAAGAGCATTTGAGGAGTGAAAAGTGCATCTGGTCAGAATAAAGGATCAATACACTCCATTAGAATAGAATAGAATAGAATAGAATAGAATAGAATAGAATAGAATAGAATAGAAAAGTTCACCAGGGAGACATCCTGGTGAACTGAGGTGAGCCTTCTTGTTGTCCAGTTCCATTGATGTGGATGGATGTGTGTGGGTCAGCGTTCCTCCTGAAGTCTGTGATGAGCTCCTTGGTTTTCTCAGTAGTAACAGGATGGCATCACACCCATTGACTGTACATAGAGAACTGGACAGGTAGAGTGTGACATCACACATAGAAAATGCCTTACCTCTGACTCCAGCAAAATTAAGCCAATTTGGTCGCCATTTTTTCCGTGAAATCAATTTTGTCATGTTAAAGCTAGAGGACAGTGATTGGTCCGAGTCGATCTGAGACACGTTTCTATGCCAAGTACTGTAACTAATTATAAGTGAGCTTGTTCCAAGTCCACACCCCTTCCACTGAAAGCGTTTCAGGAGAATCTGTCAGTCAAAAGTGAGATTGGGCCAGTGGGCACCACATGCTTTTACTGAGGCATCTGATTGGTCAGAACATATTAAGTAATAGAAATCAGAGGAAGAATTGTTATTGTGACAAATATAATGATTATATTGCCCAATGTCATTAAAAATGGCCTCATTGGGCTTCACGCCGGTAATTGTACAGAGGCAGAAAGTCAGTCATAAAATATAAATGATAGCTAATTGCTAAACTAAACAGACTAAATAAAACTGGTTATCCCTGTCCTTTGACCCTCCTTCCCGGTAAGGAAAAACCTGATTCAGGAAAAACAGAAGAAACCTTAGGGATGTCCTAATGAAGGAGAGATCCTCTCCCAGGACAGACATGCGATTTTCCAGGACTATTAAAGAGGAATTAGCTTATCTAACTCTACAACAGGGTATTTAAATAGAGTTCAGCCAGATAGGACTGGGGGGACAGGTGGAGGAGAGGTCCACAGCCATGACGAGCCAGAGGCGCAGTCCACGGCCAAGAAGAGGAGCATGGGTGAGCCACCAGGAAACTGAAATCAACATGTGAATCGCACTGCACCAAACAGAAGTTCATAGGATTTTGGCTTCTTGGATGCTGCAGGTACCGTCAATGGTCACACCCATCAGCCTCTTCCCCATAGGTGGCCTCATCACTGTCTTTGATGAGGCCTATCCATAGACATAGTATATAATGGGCCTATCATCGTGGTGTCGTCTGCAAACTTAATGATGCTGTCAGGACCGTTGACAGGTGCCTTAATGGTTGATTTAATGCAATTTTAATGTTCATTACAAAATAAAAGTAGAAAAATCTAAGGATTCAAGGATTCTTTCTTGTCATTTCACTACAGAGTGAAACAGAATTTACGAATTACAGAGCATTGTAATAAGAAAATATCACACAGCTCCAATGGAAAATTGCACAAAAAACCCCAATATAAATATAAACACAGTGTAAAATATATGTTTATATTTGGAAATAACAAATGGTAAAAATGTGTACTAAAATAAACAAATATATGTTGAATTTGACATTTAACAAAGGGGAAAAAGTTAATTAGCTATGTTGTCAGCTGGTGTTAATTTTTTTTTTTTTGATGCCCCCCAACATCTGTTTCAAAGAGTTACACGTTTTTCTGCATCAAAGAACTTTATTGTTCTGTTATTGGGGCTTTTACATGTACATCACACACGGCTTCTCATCCCATGTCTGCAGCTGCAGACCCCGCTGCCCTCACTGAAAGTGCACACCGACGTTAATACCTCCGTTCCACACACATAAAAACCACCCCCCCTGGAGGAAGATCAAAAGCCAGCTGGTCAAACCACCTTGGAGGAGGTCTGACTCCAGCACTCCGAATCTCCTCTGTCTGGCTGGGACGTGACCCAGAAAAAGGATGGGATGAAGCGCCAGATGTTGAGGTGCCACGCTTCAGGAGGTGATCGAGGGATGAGTGAGCAAGTGAGTGACGGAGGCAGTGATGAACGCAGTGTGTATCTGCATGCTGAGGGATGAGAGCCGCATGTGAGGCTCCTGTCAGCACACGGGAGCTTTACCCTGACGGACATTCTTGCAAGTAGTTGCTTCCTCTACTTTTTCCCCCTAAAACAGATGCACTGCTGACAACTCCCAGAAGTTGAGAGGCATCTCAGTGTGAGCTTTTCTTCCCCACAGCTCACCAGCATTAGTCTGAGGGGGGTGTCTTGAAGGCTGCTGAGGCTCAGTTGCTCACTTCGCTGAGCCAGTCACTCTCAAGTTACACAAAATGTAAATGACTTATATAATCAGCCCTCTGCTTTCACATATGCATCGCAAATAAGGAGAGTCAGCACACGAGAACTTTGTTGATAACTGTCTAAACAGATACATATACAATCAGTCAGTTTGACTGAGCAAGCAGAATACTAAAAAGTTCTGGTTAGCTACATCTGAGTACAGTAAAATATCAAAAACTTTTAGCCATATCCCAATTATATACAGGCTTTTATACACACAAACAGATACATAGATATATATATGTTTAAATATATATATATATGAGAAAACATGTGGTGGTGGACCCAAGATGCAGGAGACCAGGCTCAGTGACAGAAACTCAAAAGGTTTAATAAACAAACTGAAACATGCCAAGAACCCATAGAGAACCATAAACAGTATAGCAGAACAGAGGAGATGACCTGACAAGAAAGAACTGAAAACCAGACACTTAAATAGATTGATTCATTAACTGAAATGAAGACATCTGTGAATCTTGACAAGCCTGAAACTGATGTAACTGAGGGAGAATTCAAAACAGAACATGACCAATACCCATAACATGACTGATCAGAGTGGTTGGCCTCATGTTGGGTGATTGCAGGTTTGGCGGCTGTCATATGCACCAATGTGTCAAAGTGTCCTCAGGGAAACCACTGAATTAAATTGTTTCTGGTGGTTATGGTTTGGCGCCAGCGTTGAGCTACGGACACCAGGCATTTGACGTGTGTCCAAGAATGTGTTGAATCCATGTTTAGCCTATAGTGTTCACACTGGACAGGCAGGGAAGGGCTTTTATTGCTCCAGCAATGCAATGGTTGGAGATCTTCCAGTGGGTGTGTTTGGGTGGTGTGGAGGACCAAGTTGTTGGTGTCTCCCATAATCAAATTGCAATATTCCATGGATCCTCTTTGGTTTTGGGGACAGGTGGGTCTGCTGGATAATGAATCACCGTAGTTTTGGATGCCACTGTAGCTAAATCAGTAATTGGTTTCCATCCAGTCATGCTGAAATACGTATTCTTGAACATGTGTTAAACATTAAATTTGTACGTGGTTTAAGTTGGGATCATCAAAATCAAGGAATATTAGCACTGGAAATGTCTGAATGTGAGCATTATGAACCAATGCAGATAATTAAAATCAAAATTTGAAGGTAAAACATGACTTAGGGTTTCAAACTAGGATTATATTTGGTGTTGTACTTTATTTTAGTATTTTGTGCTGTTTTTATGTTGTTGTTTATCAGTGTAAGATTATCTATATGTCAGATTCACCTCTTGACAAAAAAAAATATTTTATTTTTTGTGTTTTTTACAATTTTAACTCTTGTCAGTTGTGTATCCTGTTTTTTGACAAATAAACTAACTTGGCAACAAATTAATTTTAATTTCCTGGTTTTAGCTACTGAATAATCCAGTTTTTATTTATTATTTTCAGTCATACGTTTTTACGTTTTTGAATGGATGAGTGCTGCACGA
>NC_050514.1:4299877-4312805 GCF_002922805.2 Oryzias melastigma
TTTGTGTTTTTTACAATTTTAACTCTTGTCAGTTGTGTATCCTGTTTTTTGACAAATAAACTAACTTGGCAACAAATTAATTTTAATTTCCTGGTTTTAGCTACTGAATAATCCAGTTTTTATTTGTTATTTTCAGTCATACGTTTTTACGTTTTTGAATGGATGAGTGCTGCACAAACCATGAAGCTCTTATTGAATTTTCTTGTACTTGGGAAAATGACAATAAAGAAATACCGCATGTATCGTGTCTATTGTATCATATCTATTATATCGTATTGTGTCATATCAATATATAACATCGTATCAGGTCTACAACTAAGATATTTGTATACACAATTCTTACAAAGATCTAGAGGGCGAATATTCTTGACTTTAATGACAGGAGAAATTTGAACGGGGACCATATTTGGCCTACGGGCCAGACTTTGGACATGCCTGCATTAAACGACTCACCAGTCTTCAGCTTTGATTCAACGCTCTGCCTTCAGGTTTTATCCATAAGCTGCATCTTTGTCAGAGTTTGAGAAGAATCACCTGTTTCTGAGGAAAAGGTTGAAGGTGAAGGCTTTACAAGACCCCACTACCACCATAACCTCCTCCTCCTCCTTCCATTCTGGACTGAAAGAACCATCGCTCTGTGCTGAATGGGGCCTAAAAGGCTGGGATGCAGAAGTTGACATCCATGCTGAATAGACAAGTGCTCAGAGAGAATCGGAGGAGATATTTTGGAAATGTCACGGACCGGCATTATTAGCATACACCTTGTGTTAGTCTGAATGCAGGCTGTCAGAGAGAGCATGGATAATGGGCAGGGATGGCTGCTGAAAAGGAGGGGAAAGATTTATTTTAGTTTTCATCAACGGTAGGCATTAGCTTGGGGTACAGAAGACATTCAAAGGGTTTCCATGACTTCTCTGCAATAAGCAAAGGAATCACCTGTACAGATGAAGGCTGGTGACTTATCGTCCTCGGCGGTGAGCTCAATGGAAAAATGCCACTATTTTTACTCAGTGGAAATTCTGAATGAACCTCCTCTTTGTAGTTAAAAAAAAGCATAGTCGTTTTACAGGAGATGACTCAGCTTTCACAAGGTGTGCGGTGAGAGCACTTCAAGGGTAAAATGACCACTGATTCCTGGCATTTTCTTCCATCATGAATGCCCGCCCGCCCGCCACACACAGGGGGAGGGAGGGGGGCGCAACTCTGCCAGCTTCACAAACATAGAAATAACTGCATTTGGCTTGTTAGCAGTCTCTGTGGAAATCATCAAGAGGACTGACCGGCTGCCATTTGATTTCTTCTCTGCACACATGACACTTCAGGGTGATGCATATGAAGACTTTTTTCTCATTAGTCTGGACAGTGAGTAAATGAGAGAGGGGGGGTAGTAATCATTTGCAACACCCTCTACATTTTTTTTCCTTCACCAGCTGTTTTCATCCCTCTGTAGTAGTCGTGATACTGAAAGCGTGGTGAGTGCTGCCCCCCTGTGTCTGCATGTGGGATCTGCAGGCAGTGAGGAGGACAGCACAAGTGCAGAAGTCTCCTCCAACAATGCCTTGGCTCAAATGACCCAACCTTGTTTCTGACAACACGGCGACTCTCATTACAGCCCATTGTAAATTCCTGCTGTAGCTGTCAGAAAAAAATGGCACGCGGCCCGCAGCAGCATCACCACAGCACAATACGGTGACATTTGGGAATTGTCTTGGTTAATACACTAATGCACCTGTAAGCTGGTGCCAATTGTGTAAGGGCCACTGGTTACAGGCAGACAGTCTCTATGAAAAGTGTTTTCAGCATTTTAAAGACCCACTGAGATGAAAACAGTGTTTTTAACATGTTCTTGTAGCATTACTACTCATGATGGAAGACATATAAAGAAAATTAAGCTATGTATTTATTTGCTATGAATCAAAAGCAGATGCCAAAATGATGTTTTTAAAAGATTTTAGGAGGGACTTAAAAGTTAATACAACAGTGGATGTCTAGATCCATGTATGTCTATGTTTTCCTCGTCTGAGCTGACATTTGGCTCAAAACTGTACGGCTGGATAGCTCCAGTATTGCTCGAGTCGCCATTTTAGTTGCACTACTAATGTTAGGTTGAGTGAGGAACTGTAAGCTACTGGGAGAGAGTGTAAACAGATGAAAGTGGGGACAGGCTTAACCCATGCCAAAGTCCAGCTCAGAGGGGATTCTAAGTAACTAATGCCACTCTGCAGAAACTATGTCAGTTTTTTTCCCCCATTTTTGCTAAAAACGGCATGATCATAATTGAAAGACCACTGGGAACGGTTGGACAATAAGACAGATGATCGGAGTGGATGTTAAAGGGGCCATACCGTGATTTCCTAAAGTCTTTCAGAGTAGACTATGTCCACATATGTATATTCATTTATTACGTTAGGAACACTAATTATAAAACAAATTACATGAGTTTTTTTGTGAACTCCTTTTATTCCCGGAAGTAAAATGACTTGATCTATGAGGTACCTTCTTTTGGTCCTTGAGGGTGACGCCAATTTCATAAGGTCAATCTTGAGCCATCCTGGTCAGCGTGTCACCCACGAAAAAAACACATAATAATCCACTTTCAAACCAGTTCTCCCAATTAGTTGCTCATTTTTTCCCACCAGGAAAAAGCCTGCTCCCTTTCTCCACTAAGAAATAGTCTGCTCCTTTTCTCCTGCCATCTTCCCAATATCCTCTGTCTACTTGCGCCATTCTTGGATATGTTCAGGATCCATCCCAACATGTTGTGCAGAAGTTTGAACGCTAAACCGACTGATTGTTTCTTGGCCATCATTAGGTTACTGGATCACACAAACACAGACAGCCAGCATCTGAGGAACAGTGCACGAACTAGGGGTGGGCTCGTGAAGCGAAGAAAGTGGTTGTGTCCAAATTCCCCCCCCTAATCACCATATAGTGCACTATGTACTACATTCGCCATTTTTAGTTCTCTCCAAAACTACCAATTCCAAAATCGAGTGCACTGGAAATTTCCCAGAAGTCTTTGCAAAAAACTAGCGTACATCGATGGTCACTAGATTAGCGGATATAGACCATAATGCATTGAGGTCGAACAGAAAAATATGTTTAAATGTAATATTTGAATTAACCAACCTCCTTTTCACCATTAGAACACAGTGGAGTCATAAATAAACGTCATTAAATGTTCGATTTTCCCTTCGTGAAATCGGTGACGTCACATCCGGTTTTTAGAAAAAAAGTTTAGAAAAATGAAGAGTAGTGAGCATCATGTCCGAATTACCTTTAAAATCCAGGGCACTATGTAGCCCTGCAATATAAAGTTTTTTAGTAGTTAAGGGGGGAATTCAGACAAAGCCAGTGTTTTTGTTTTAGCCTGGAGGCAGAGCAGACTTCCTGGACAGGGCGGTTCTCAACTTGTGATGCAAGCATGTGAGGACCCGCTCGTTTTCATGGATATGAGAGGGGCTACTGCTGAGAGAGCAGGTTTTTAGAGGATTACTCAGAAATACGTGAACGTGGGTTTTTTTTTTTTTTACAGAGAGGAATGAACAATATAATGCACTTAAAAGCTCAAAAAGTTGTTTTTTCATGGTATGGCTCCTTTAAAGGAGTCTATGACCTCCTAACTGCAATGTGGGGGGCGATTCAGCTTTTTACTCATCTGTGTTTATTAAAACAATTGTCATTTTAATGTTCAAGTTGTGCTGAAAGACAGAAAACAGAAGCAGTGGATTAAATTTATTCCAAATAAAGCACAATCGTAGAAATACAGCAGTCAGTTAGAGCTGGCTTTGAGGCACCAAGAAAAAGATCATTTTAAAACATGAAAATACAATAAAAAAAGTAAAAAAAAAATGAAAAATTGCCCACAAGTACCATTGATACAGATTTACAGCAGGACTTTTAGTGTTTTCGACTCAAATATTTTACATATAAAAGAAGCACTAAAACAAGAAAACAAGGCACTTTGTCAGAAATGTTCATAACACTCTCACACCTCAGCGATAACGCCATAAAGTCCCTTCATTAGCATCAGCCTTTACATAACTACGCTGCATTGTTGTGTGAAACGAGGTTTAAACAAAGACATCTTGTCGCTATGACGATGCAGACAGGAAAACTGGGAGGAATCCCAGGTGAAAATGACATGTTTATCAAACAAAAACAGAGCCACGGCAGTAAGGTGAAAAACTAAATTCAGACCAGAACTAATACACTAATGTCTATGCCACTCTACCAGCTGGTCTATGCATATTAAATGTACATTGTGGGAATTGGAGTGGAAGGGAGCGATGATGTTTTAGTCCAAATGAGGTTGTTTTATGCTAATTCACACGATCTGTATTTTAATTCCCTTAGTTCCTCTGCACATTGAGATGCTGAAGATGTTACTGAGACTGCAATCTGAGAGCCAAAAAACGTGCAGTTTTTTTTTACGTTTTGTTTAGCATAATCATATCCTCAGATGTCCAATTATCCCCTTTGCTGTGTTGTAAAAGAACAATATAAAAAAAGCACATATCTGCTGTTTGAGTATGCTCTGCAGTGATGCACACTCATTCTTTCCCTCGTCTGCTTCTTTTAATACGGCCCTTCCTTTAAACTTCGATATAGGCAGCAAGTAAACACCATTCCAACGATCTGGGAATTAAACAACAAGCAGGAGTTATTACATTTGCTCTATTTCTGTTTATATTTTGTATTTGCAGAGTTCGTTTGTCACCTGCACACAGGCGATCCCGATCCCCACAGCTCCAATGATCTTCAGATGGTCCTGGATGAATTTCTCCAGTTTGGTGATGCAGCCGCCCTAAATGAGAAAGGAAAGTCCAGAGACTTTTGGTGTGTTCTGGCTCTGGCTCAGTTCAACATCACTTAAAGTCTCATTCTGAGCATCTTTTGATCAATTGTAAAAGCATCACTTTTAATTATGAATATGTCATTTTTAGCCTAAATCCCAAAACCCTCTGTTTTCTGGGACATAGTTTCTGTAGAGCGGCAGGAGTTCATTAGAAATACACCACTAAAATTTGCATTGCTCTCAGAAAAACCCTTTCATGGGCCACTTCCATTCAACAGTCTATGTAAAAGCACGTTTCAGGCCTCGGCGATCCAAACTGTTGCGTTAACGTGTAGCTACACAAGATAAACCAGGTGGAACTTTGACTATTCATGGATTTGTATTTGGTAGTGACATGCATTTGGTTTATCAGGTGACCCCTGACACAGCCACAAGCCTGACAATAAATAAAGACAAAACAAGGCTACTCTCGTCACATGATGCTATAATCCATATCTGTAAGGATGCTAGCAATGAACTGAACTGTTGCTGTTTTGTATTCAAATCATGAGATTTGACCTGCTTCAACATTTCACACCAAGCCTCTTCCAGCTGTAGGTGATGGACATACGCTAGTAAATAGTAGAAAAAGAAGAGGAAGCCCCTCCCTGCTTGTCCAGTGTGAACACTAGACTGAATGTGCATTCAAAGCTCTCCGAGTGCAAGTAGCTTGGGTTGTGGGTGGACTAGCAGCGTGGAGCAACCCCATCTTCCCTTCCTGTCATCTATTTGTTACACACTTTCCTGCTAGCTTATAGCCCCTTTACGCCAAGCTAACATTAGCGGTGCAACAGTAGATGTATAAGAATGGAGTAGAATTTATGACGTCACAAATACAATCTTTTTCAAATGATGTTTTCTGTCTGCTACAATTTGAATAAAGTAACACTCAGAAAAACAATTTTAATCTTATTTTTTTATATACGTCCTCCATCATCATAAACTCAAACATTTTTTTTTTCTTTAGTAAAATCATTTGTGTAGTTTTTAGCCAAAATCATATATACATATTTTATGCCTCATTTGAAATACAATTTGGTTTGTGGGCGGGACACTTAGCTTGACAAACCCCGCCCCCTTTGCTATCTGTCCCTGGGAGTTCTGTCACTCTTGCGCAAGCTTATAGCCCCAAGCTAGCATTAGCAGCGCAAAAACAATGGGGAGCAGTATTGGATCAATCCAGCCATATAGTTTTGAGCCAGAAACCAGCTTGGATGAGGAAAATGAAAATGTGAACAAGGGGGCTGAGGAGCGGAGTGGTAAGGGAGACTTTGGGACCCCCGGTTAGTAGCTACGTCATTAGCCCCAGCTTTTCTAGCAACCAGTTTTCTGATCCAATGTAGTTTGAATTAAGAAATACCCAGAAATAAAGTTTTATTGTAGATTCTTTCATATAAGTCTTCTATTATGAGAAAACACTAAAAGAACATGTTAAAAACACAAAAAGGACCATTTTCATTGGAGTGGGGCTTTAAAAACACCAAAAACACAAACGGAGTGGGTTTTTAAGCACCGATCTCTGTTCTGGTGCACTGAGACACGAGTACAGACGGGATTGTCACCGCGCTCTTCATGCTCTCACCTCCACCTTGTAGATGTTGGAGGGGTGATCTCTTACGCCGCACTTTTCAGTGCGAGTCTTGCAGCAGCTGTCTGGCACCTTCCTGCCCGTGTCCATAATCCATCTGTTCTCTTTCCAGTCAGACGAGTTGTTGCTCCCACAACATTTGAACTGAGGAAGTGAAAAGTGTGATGAATAAAAAAATATATTCTGTTGGCAGAAAATGGAAAATCTTCACTATGCAATATGTCAGTAATTCAAGTTGAAACATGAAGTTCTTTCAACTTATACACTCAGCTGCAGGGACTGACAGCTGTTAACATGATGTGTGTAACACATGATCTGTGCCAGCAGAGGTTTTTAAATTTCACTACAGACCTGAGTTCATGTGTTACAACAACGTGACACATTTATGAACAGTTGCTATCCTTTGTCAAAACAAGTATTGATTTTAGCTTCTCTGTTCAGTATAAAGATACCGGTTATTCATAAGCTTTTTAGACATTAAAATATGAACTCTTTAACATCAGAGTTTTAGTTCCAGTGTTTACGTTCTTTAGATTGGAAATATTTTATTTCAAGCCATCAAAGCCAGAATAATGCAAAAATAAGTCAATTGAGGTTTATATCTATAAAACATAGGTTAGTTAGTCATCATGTTGATTGGAAAATATGCATACATCCACATACACTACTAGTATGTAGTTCAATTATTACGGTAACTCTAACTTTTTCAGAATTACAGTATTTCCAACAGATTCTGAAGCACAGAAAAGCATCTTTGCACTGCTATGCAACAGTGAACAGTAGTGAAGAGGTTAAGCAATCTACATAAGGGGCTTTAGAATCTGTTGAAATTATGCTAAATGCATAAATGGTCAAGGGGTTACGGTAGTTTAAAAAGCCTGTGTCATTCCCTGTTGCTGGCAACAAATCCGGTATTAAAAGGGTTTATTTTAATGTCCTTAAATTTATTAAAGTCCCACTCTGATCACCTTGTGATCTTTTGTTAATGGTGTTCCCAGAGGTTTTTTTAATTCTGATTATGCCGTTTTTAGCCAAAATCAAAAACCTGTGTCTAGGACATAGTTTCTGCAGAGTGGCATACATTTATTAGAGATTCACCTCTTGAGTTGTGGGCAGAACTGCTGATTTACACGCCACTCATGTAAAACACGTAAAAACATGTTAAAGAATATGTTCAAAAACACAGAATACAAGAGTTTCATCAGAGTGGGTCTTTAACTAAGATAGAATTCAGTAGTTGTCCAAAGACTTTACTTAAATCGCTAGAAAAATTCACCTGTAATCCACAAGTTCTCTCCTTTTTTTGGTCACTGAAGCAACAAAGTCACTTACTGTAACTCTTGACCCACTCATGGATTAATCTAAGCAAGCTGGGCTTGCTGACTTAACAAACAGAGGTCAGCTGCGCCTGGAGTTAGCCTTAGCACATATTTCTGATGTGGGTCATAGAGGACATACCTGCCTGGTATATGAGAGTCTATGCTCTTACAGCGGTATTCTATTCAATTATAAAGTGGGATATTTGCTTCTAAAGATAAGAAAATCTAAATCTGCAAGACTATGAATTTCAAGTCCAAAAACGTCTGGAAATACTTGGCTAAAGTAGAAACAATAGACATAAAAAGGGACTGCTTGAAAACAACAAGGGGAAGATGTCAACTGGTAGTTGTAACGGTGTTCACATAAGCAGAAGAGGGTAAATACTGTATTTTTTAGAGTATAAGTCCCTGTTTTTTGAATAGCTTGGTCGGACTTATAATTAGGTGCAATTTGTGTGAAGAAAATAAATAAATAGGCTCATGTGTTTGTTGTTTTGCCACTAACAGCCACCAGAGGGCACTGAAGGTGTGTGTATCACTATTTGCTACTGACAGCAATGCAGAAGAAGAAACACCCGCGTTGTTCCAAAGCAACACGGACAGTAAAGAAAATAAGAAATGTAGTGATTTGAAGTGATATAAAGAGTTTGGTTGACTTGTTCGATTGTTATCTAAATAATTACTCATATGCTGCACCAACTTACAAGATTCAGATCTAAATCGCTAAGCTCAATAGATCAATAATCGATCCATAAAAGTAGAGTTCGGTCTAACGCATAAAGTTAAAGTCCACTACTTTGATGCTAACATATAATGGAATTTCCCATAGGATGGCTAATGTTAATACTTACTCGACCTAAACATACATTGCTGCTACTTACATGGTTTGACCAATCACAAAATTCAACTGTAATACCTCATTTCAACCTGTAGGGGGCAGTACACAGGCTTTAGATTATGTATGCATTTCTAAACAAATGTGTCAAAATGTGTAAACCATGTAAACTCAAAATTGAATCAAATGTAGTCGAGCGGATCAAAAGAATCGGAATCAAATCAATCCAGGCTCTGATGAATCGATTTGATTCAATTCTGGTACTTATTGGCGGTACACAGCCATGGTCATCTATTCCGTTTTTATGGTTTGCATTTCAAGATGAAATGTCTGTACTTCTTCCCATACAGAGTTAAATACATTCCTCCCAAAGGAGTAACTTACATGAGATTTTTTTTCCTTGTGCACTTTTTTTTGCCGTCTGCGACTAATACTCCAGAGTGACTTATGGTGCAAAAAATATGATAATTGATGAGAATGGAGACCAATGGTTAATGCTAAGCTGAAATCAGAAGGACTAGAATGGGATTTGTTTTGACTCGCTCCGTCATCCAAACCTCTAATCTGACGAGATGATGAGTGGGCAGAATGCAAATACAAATAATTTATGTTTGTGTAACCAGACTGAGCTCTTCTTCAGGGTTTATACAGTAAAACGTTTCCTCTGTCGTGTAGTGGTGCTAATGCACTTACCTCCTGCTGCAGCTTGTCCACAGCGCTGCTGATGTGGTCATTGGAGGTGGAGTTATACTTCTGGATCAAAGTCTTCTTCAGGTTCTGCTTCAGCTCCTCATTTAACTGCGCACAGACAAACACGTGCAGTAGCAGGTTACTACACAATCACTGCTAAAATCTGCAGCACTGAGCATAAGTGAGGAATTAGTTTTGACTTAGCTAAAGATAGCACGCTCATAGAACGGAGGGTTAAAGCTCTCCTGACGATACACGTCACGCGTGGCGGTTCCGACACCAGCGGAGCTCGCTGTGCTGGGGGAAAGGCAGGGAAAGTCTGTCTGTGTTTTGTTTTGGTTTTTTTTGTGTTCTGTAGACTGGTGGCAGAAAACGCTCACTTGAGAGGCAATAAGTCTGGGGGGCTTAGTTGCTATAGCAACAAGCCAGCTGGGGAACCACTGTAAATCAAAGTGGGAAGGCGATATCAAGGGAATGAGCGATGAAGACAGGAATAGAGGGCAGAGAGAGAGATGAAAGACGAGGGGAAGACAATGAAAGAGGCACAGAGGTGGGGGGGGGGGGGGTTGCTCGGCTTTACATTGTACCTGTTGACTGTCGTCAAACGCTGCCGCAGTGAAGTGGAAACAGAAGGAACAGTGAGTGAGATGGTGGATGCTATTGTAGCGCCACATTCACCTCACACAAATAAACACGAGCTGTGAAACTAGAGGGATGGCTTCTATTTACCTGCAGAGACACAGGCGTGGAGCCGGAGGTTCCCTCCAAATGCATTTTTAAACGCACGTTCATTTACATGTGAGGCCTGCGAAGCAGCTTCAGCTAAATAAACAAGACATGGCGTCTGTGGGAGACTGATAAGGGGATGTGAGCTATGAAAAGAATTCACGGTTGGCTAACTCACAAGGAGGAATACTCAAATCTGTTTTCTATTACAATCCAATCAAACTTGCTTCTTATCAAAATTCCTGACATTACACAGCTCCATCTGAAGCTACGGATGACTTTCAACTTCTGTATCAAAATGAAAGAATAATTAAAACCAGGGATAAACCAGGAGTCTCAAGAGTCCAACTTTATAGTTTAGAAAAATACATGTTTTATGTTTTTGTAGCCATTAAGTATAAGCATAAAATGCAGATTTTTAATATTTACAGTATCTGAATTCTAAAAGTGTTGTAATTTTCTTTATGTATATAAAAATATTAACTTTTTTGACATTTGACAGCAGAAAAATAAAACACACCCCGTGTTACACGAGATCCTGCAGCTGGAGCAGATTCACTTGAATTAAAAACACAAGAAAGCCAAGACAAACATGAAGTTTTCTTTCACTTCCGTCTTCCTTTTTCTACTTTTATGGTCGAATAGAAACATGACAACATTAGTGAAGAACCCAAAATTGTTTGAAATCTATATGTGCTATTGCTTATTCCAATAAGAAACCACTCTTACCATAAATCTATCAGTTAAAATGCATGTTTAAAATCTGAAAAATACTTTTTTTTTTCAAATAAATTAACCAAGCCCGTTGTTTACTGAAATTGCAGCCATTTTTCTTCAAAACCAAAGAACAGCAATAAAAGAATGAAGGAGCTGCATGTGGCTCCAGAGCCTAAGGTTCCAGACCACCGAGTTAAACATTAAAGTAAGTTCATTAGTAGAAGTATTGCTTAATTTTTACACTTTAGCTTTTTAAAGAGTTAAAAACTTGAGACTTCACCAATAAATGTGTCAGAACTAAACCCTGTTTTTAAGTTTGTCCATGAGTTTATTGTGCTGTTGCTTGAATAACTGAATTAAATCTTCAAGATAGTGCTGTCATGGAATTTTTCTTTTGGTGCAATTAATTAATAATTCATCTATTTTTAAATGCAATTATTTCTAACCTAACAGTTGGAGTGAAAAGCCTTATTTTTGGGCATTTTTATTGAAATTTGTGACAGAAAGGTGCAGTAAAAGGTAAAAATACAACTAAAAAAGTGGCTTATTTCTATGTATTGTAAAAGTGTCCCCAGTATTCTTTTGATTTTTTAGCCAAAATAAAAAATCTGAGTTGTTTTCCAGGACATAGTTTCCTGCAAAGCAGCAGAAGTTCATTAGAAATTTGCCTCTGAGTTGTGGGCAGAACAATCCCATCACTCATCACTGGGCAATATGTTTACACATTTACAAGTTTACAAAACACAATTTTTATATAAGTGGATTTTTAATATAGAAAATATTGTAGAGATTCTATTTATATGTAACATGATATCACTTTTTTTTATGTTAATGCAAGTTTAGGTATCGCAATCTAATCTGTTATTGCTCACATATTATTAGTACTTTAACTTTAGAGTAACTTTAGTGAAGCTGATAGAATGTTTTATTTGCTTCTGCAAAGTAAAATACAGAAAACCAGAAGTTAGAAACATAACTAGATATGCATGAAGACGCCAGACCAACAGAAGTTATCAATTAGCCAAGAAAAATAAGTCAACAGTAGCTGCGAAGAATAAAGACCAAAACAGAAGCATTTGCAGACTTTGTTCATGCAGCAGCTTCAGAAAGAATGCTGTTGTGTCTCAGGGTCTGTTTGCCACTATTTGTCTATTAAGAACACACTTTGTGTGGATGTAAATATCTTTTCAGCTTGATTTTGAATGAGAAGCAGCTTCAGTGATATTTACTGTCAGTCTGCATTGATATGATAAGCAGCCACATGCCTTCCTTCCTTCATAATGAGGAGCCACAGGCAAGCAGACATTTACAGCTGCTGCTGAAGAATGCCATTCTGCTGAAAGCTGAGGTGTTTAAATATTAAACAGAAAATAATAGGAACACAATGACATTACCTTCATGTGGTGATGGTAAAATCTTGAAAAATGTGAATAAATCTGAGTTACAGTTTTTAGATGTATGGAGCTCATTATGAAATTAAACCCACCGTTTTCCTGATTTATCACCAGTTGGGAGTGACCGATAATCACAACACAGGATAATAGAAAAGTGGCCCTGTGGATTTGAACAGCTGATAGGGACATTAGTGTTTGCTGCGGCAGAATAAAGGAGAGCTGTGGGCTTTGCAGTTCTCTTATGGCAGGTGTATTAATAAGAACGAAACAGTTGTGCTCAACAGCTCAAAACCAAAGAATGGCTTTAGCTACTTTACACCGATGCAGATGGAGAACAGAACCATTCATGTGCCAACTGCCAAGTTACTACACTTACAACGCATAAGAGAATCTATTCCATAAATTATGACAAAATAGCCATAAACTGTATTTTCTGCTTTATATGGTGTACTTAAAAGCCTTCATTTGTTCAAAAAAAAAAAAAGGCAGTGCAACTTACATTCAGGAGCGCCTTATGTAATAGATTCATTCAGGTTGTGTTTACTGATGTCAAAATGATTTACACACCGCACTCTCTCAAAATGTTAGTCTGATTTTCTTTTTTTTTGTAAGTTGCAAACAATGTTGGGTGGTAATGTATATGCTAACACTGCTAACATTTAGCATTTACCACCTGTGTGTTTTTTTTTCTAACACATGAAGGTTAAAAAGAATGACTATGAAAACTACATAAATCCTAAATCAAAGTAATATTTGGTATGATGGTGAAAATACATCCTACGAGAGAAAATGTTTTCTTCTTTTCTCAAAAAAACACCAAAA
>NC_050514.1:4312933-4314391 GCF_002922805.2 Oryzias melastigma
TGA
The DNA here is from genome assembly GCF_002922805.2 of Oryzias melastigma. NCBI lineage: Eukaryota > Metazoa > Chordata > Actinopteri > Beloniformes > Adrianichthyidae > Oryzias > Oryzias melastigma. The sequence goes on from NC_050514.1 coordinate 4,312,937, forward strand.
AAATACATGCTACGAGAGAAAATGTTTTCTTCTTTGCTCAAAAAAACACCAAAAAACTAACTGAATAGGTGTAAAGTCAACTGGAATTTGAACAGCATGAAATATTTCTCTGCTAGAAACTGAGGCATTTTAGTATTTTTTTAATTAATAAAAGTGTATAATCTACACATGCATGTAAAAAAATGGTTTAATAGTAACAAACACTAAGAAAAAGCTAAGTAAAGGCTTCAAAAAGATTTAGAAAGATTCATGCACCCTTATTGTGTGAAGCACCAGAGGCCTTTTTTCGCTCTGTTTGGACCTAATGCACCAGGAGTAATGTGAGAGGTCAGGTATTTGCATTTTCATGAGCAGCCCCTGTTACTTTCTAACAACCTCCCTTAAACATGCTGGCTTTGACACGGGAGAACTAAACTACTGGAAGAGACACATGAGAACTGCAACAGTTGTCCCTTTTATACACCAGCACTTTGATAATTAAGCATTCAAGTGCATTTGTAAAACATTACTAGTATCACATATCCTACCATGGAGCTTTAACACTGCATACTGTTTTCAGTAGCAAGTTGGACTGTTGGACTTTAGTGAAAATGTGTGTATTAAAAATATTGTTGCAGCATTTTTCTCATGATGGAGGACATTTATAAAGAAAATTCAGATTAAAATTACATTTTTAGGAATTTATTTATTTTAAATTGCTTAGACTATAATCAGTGGATCACAAGCTCCCTGTTCCGCTCCACTCTGATGCATCCCCTTGCAGAGAAATAGATCCATTAATGTCTTTGTTTCATCGTCTGAGCTCACATCCAGCTGGATAGCTTGAATATTAATCTTTTTTTGTACCACTAGTATTATGTTGGGGTTGAAACGGACTGGAAACTATGGATGATGGGATATAGCTGAAGGCTTACTCCACACGCCAACAGTTCGCCCACAACTAAGACAGGAGGATTTGGTGCTACCACTTAATTTACAAGCGCCACCAGCTCCTGCCGTTAAATCGAAGACATGATCAAGTGTTTCCAAGCTGCGATCTTCCACATCACAGTTAGTTTCAATATTATAATTAATACAAAAATATAATGAAAGTTTAATTTTAACTATTTCATTTTAATTTGGATATGGTGGGGGGGGCAAGGGAAAAATAGCATTTTCACATTCTTTTCTGTCAGGTTTTTTTTGTAGATTTTGTCTCCAGACATGTAAATGTGATCAGAAACTACACGTGTTTAATTTTTTTTTTTTATGTGCAAAGTTTAACGAAGTGTGTATATTTATGCTTTAAAGTACTGTATATGTTTTCTCAAATATAATATGTTTTAAAGCTTTTCGAAAAAATAATTTTAGGGTTTTATCTTCCTGTTTTTTCCTGTTTCTTTCACTTTTTATTGATCTTAAAAAAATGATCTGAACCATGACTCCAAAACCGGAACACGATCCGAACCGTGAGTT
>NC_050514.1:4314688-4338778 GCF_002922805.2 Oryzias melastigma
TTTTCACTTTTTATTGATCTAAAAAAAATGATCTGAACCATGACTCCAAAACCGGAACACGATCCGAACCGTGAGTTTTGTGATCCGTTACACCTCTATGAGTATTGTTTCTTCTATAACGGTGTACATCTAGCTATACGTAAATAGATACATCTTTATTACAACTTGGGTCATGTTAGTCAAATTTATTAGTTTTATAGATATGGAAAATCGTAAAATAAGCTACTTTTTTTCCAAAAAGAAAGAAGGAAGAGGAAAAACTTGACAGGTGGAGTGTAAGTCACATTAAACTGGATGTCTGTTGTAAAGAAGTGAATTTTAATGAACTACTGCCGCTCTGCAGGAACTATGTCCTAGAAAATGACAGGTTTTTAGATTCTGGCTAAAAATGGCAAAATCATCATCTTTTAAAATAGATCAAAAGATGGTCAGAGTGGGACTTTTAAGTCCTTATGAATAGAAAAGAAAATGTAAAAAATAAAATCATTTTGGCTTCTTAATTATCTTTCATTTGTACAAGTAGACATTGATGTGTGTTTGTACTTTTCTGTAAAAATAAAAAAAGTCTTACCTGCTGGTAATAGATGTAGGCCAGAACACCAGCAATGATCTCCAGCAAAAAGATGCACAGCAGCAGAACAAAGTACTGTAGAAACAGAAAGGAAAGACAAAGTACAGTTAAGAGCAGGTTGTTGTGATGAAAAGCTCATTGATTTGACTTTTTTTTTTATCTATTCCACCTTTAAAGAAAAAAAAAGTTTGTTTGAGTACCAGAAGGACAGCTATTTCCAAACAAATGCTTTCCATTGTGGTATAATTAAATACGGTAAAATTGAAAACTCTTGTCCAAGAACGACTGATCATTTGGATATGAGGGGGAACAAAGCCCAGAGCTGGAAGCTTATTGAACACTAAATATCTGATTAACAGATGGGCAAAGTCTCCTGAGCGGACACTTCTACCAATCCATAATAATTCTCACCACAGAACTCAATGCACTGATTGTTTTAGGAGTTGATTTCTTGTTACTTTCTTGATGAGCAGTCTTGTAGTAAAGAGGATTAAACAAGATGAATAATGGTATAGGAATAACAAGAATTTATTGTAGATTCACAATAAAACCATAAAATAATTTTTAAGTTCTGCCATTATTGCTGAATTTAGCAGCTTCTCAAGTGGTAAAGCTAAAAGTACACCAATATTAGATGTTATAAGCTGTGTATTGGTTTACCTACAGCTGCTTATCTCAAAGTTTTATCTCCTTAAACTGTAAAAGTCAGTTAAGCAGTGAAGCATGTGTCAGCGTCTTCGTTTTCAGACACAATGGTGGCTCAAAGTTTATCTTCTGCATGTGATTTATGGCCACACAAATGGCACCGACAGGGACAATCCACTTTTCATGCAAAGAGAGAACCGGAGCCTCTCTCCGCAGAATGAGAGACCCGGGGAGATTGTGAGACCTTGGCTTAAAATTCCTTCGCCCTTCTGCTATCACAGAAAGAAATTGCGCCAGGCGAAGTGAGCCTGATCTTTGATGTGAAAGCTTGAGCTGATTACATCTGTGAGCAGCTCTGAATGATGAAGAGGCCTGAGAGTGGCTTTCTGATGAGTACAAGAATAAACCAAAACACCTCAAGTTACAGACACTGATACAAAAATAAGCTAAAATAATGACCATACAGTAAATCAAGGCCGTAATTGAAATCTTTTTTAGCTCTATAGATAGCAGAAAACCCACTTGATTAATGTAATTTACCTTAACGACTCTGCAGGTTGCTCTGTGCTGCATGTGTCAACAACTGTGATAAATCACAACATGCTAGGGCTGCACAATATCAGGAAAACTTGCGATATGCGATATTATTGATCAACTTTGCAATGACGATATGTCTTGTGATACATGAACAGATAGCAAAACAAATAAAAGTCATTATAACATAAATTATACTCCAGCGGCTGGGTGGCTCAGTGGGCTAGGTGAAGGGCTGACACGCAGGAGCCCTGGGTTCGATTCCCAGGGTTGTCCACTGATCCCCACCCAGATTGGGTCCTTAGGCAAGACCCTTGACGCTGCTGCCTAACTGGGTCCCTGTGCCCCTCAAGTACAGGGTTGTGTCAGGAAGGGCATCCGGCGTAAAAAAACTCTGCCAAATCACTGATACGAAACAGTGGGTGCTGTTACGCTGTGGCAACCCCGAAAGGGATAAGCCCAAAATGAACTACTACATAACATAAATTATACTCCAATTTACACATGAGACTTTCAATATTAGTGATCAAAATTGCAATAGCGATATGTTCTTGTGACACATGAACCAAATGTAATGTAACCAAATTACACACATCTACATAGCACATAACATATGTGATTGGTCAACAACGTGAAGGGGCCCTTCCGGTTGGTCAAATGCCTACAGGGCTTTAGTTGATTTGTTAAGCATAGGGGGATATTGTGATGACGATACATTTCAGATGTATTGTATGGGGCAACAACATGCTTCCCTTCAAATCCTCAATAAGTTTAAGAGCTTGGATGCATTTACCAGGAGATTTTACTTCCAAAGAGGTAGCACATACTTGGTTATAAATAAATGTCATATTTAGATTGCATATTTCTAAAGGAGAACCCCATTCATTTAACAGTTAATGTAAAGAAAGTTTCCATGTTTCCATGTTCACTGCATTCAGACATTGATCATACATCTACAGGGTGTGACACGTTAAAGCAGCAGATCATGAGGACTCCTCACATCCGCGCTCTCTCTAAGAGACACAATCCTGACAAAGACTGTCATTGGGTCCATCCGCACTACATCAATCTGTTGTTTCTTTCAAGTGCTGCTCTACTGTTCGACTCTAATCTGCAGTGTGTGTGGGCTGAATAAGAGAACTCACTTGTCTTTGCAGAAAGCACATTTGCTTTAGAGATGACGATGCGTTATCTGAGCTTTTTTCCCGTCTGGGTCCTTCATTCTGTTCCTTCAGAACTTGTCACTTGCTTTCATTCTCTTATTGCATCCTCGATGCATCAAAAACAAAATGCTGTAGGGCTAAGTTTTATAGTCCTCCTCCTCAGGGCACACTGACCTGCAAACCATTTCCTTACAGAATCTTTAAAACTGTACATCTCTAAGATTAGGAAGATCATAAATACAAAGATTAAAAACGTCATTATGGTTCAATAACAGCTTCTAATGATCTCCTGCCGCTCTGCAGAAACTATGTCCTAGAAAATGTCAGATTTTTTTCTATTTTGGCTGACAGCAGCATATTCATACTCTAAAAACCACTGGAAACGCTTTTTTAATAGATCAAAAGACAATATAATTAGGTGATGATAATATGTAATGAAAAAAATTCTACAAGTTTTGAAACAGAAGCTTTTTGATCTAATTGAACTTTGACAGAATGCAGAACATCAGAGATCACACTGTTATTTAAAAAAAGACAATTGAAAAACTGTGATAAGAATCAGTCTGGACTGTAAATGGCCAAATAAAAGTATCAATGGCCTGATTTCCTTTGATTAGAAGCTGATGATCTTCAAAATCTCTACAGTAAAACAGATATTAAAGCAGGAGACAGAAAATTCTAAAATATTTGGACACTTCTCTTTATATTTACAAACCAACACCTAAATACCAGTAAAAGTCTGGTTATTATTAGTTTATAACATTATTAATGCTAATTAGATTTTTACAGGTTCTTTTGAGGCGTGACCTGCATAAACGTGAAGAAGAGACAAATCTAAAAAGACAAAAATGAATGAAAAAAGCAGACGCTGACACTATTTAATCCTTCACAAAGAAAGAATATATTTTCTTCTCCATAAATCATTGTTTCCTCATTCTTCTCTACCAAAATAATAGAGGTGTGTGTTTGCAGACGACAAACGTCCTTCCTCCCACCAGGCAATTTGCCTCTTTAATCTCTTTGTCCTTCTTGACCCCTCATTCTTTGTTTGGTTTAACATTTAAGAAGTAAAAGTCTAACAACATTTCCCCTTCAATTAAAGGGCGGCTGCATCTGCCTAATTCCAGGATTACAGCAGCAAAATACTGCAGGGAAGCAGAGGAATGTGTCTGCCATCGCTGCCCTTTGGGATTAATGAAGTTTTATCTTATCTGCTTGTTGGACCTTCTGACATTCACTTTAATTACAAGGTGATGGCAATCGCTGGTGCACAAAACTGGCATGCATACCTGCAAAAAAAAAAAAAAAAATCTATGGTGCCACCTCTCTTCCTGCTGCCACACAACCTTCATGTTTTTCAGCTTTAAGTAACAAGTGAGCATGTCTCCTTGCATGATTTTTGTGTGAAAAACTACTGAACTTTTAGAAAACTGCAAGCATTTGCCAAGTTTCTAAATCAAAGCTTTTATTATTAAGCTTTTATAAAAAATAAATGCCATTTTTTTTATTTACTGTGCAACAATTCAGTTACACAACAAAAACCAGCAGTTTGTTGCCTGGTGCAGATTTAGATAAAGACAAAAATGATTTTAAGGTTAATACAACATAATAAAACATATTCAGTAAACTAAATTTACTGAATAATAAAGAAAAAAAAGAGATATAAAAATGTTTCTAAATGAATATTTTCAAACATTTTACTAAGAGCTATTTTTGGGGGGGAAACCTGGTGACATTATAAAAAATAGTTATGCTATCAGGGTCTGATGAGCAGACAAACAAGAAAAAAACATACATTACATGACCAAAGCAGTAATTAAGTTTAACTTATTGTTTTTACACTAAATATGCAGAAATAATACAATAAAATTGTCATTCTGCTGCACCTAATGTAAAGTTTACACAGTGGAAAGGGATAAATACTATGTAAAAAAAAACTTTTAATGTAGAAATATTATAAAACAGTTCATCAAACACTGCTTTAATGTTTGTTCATGACCTTTTAACTAAAGTCAATTCAGAATGTTTTTAAATGAAATAAAGAAAGTTAAATAACAAGGAAACAAAAGTCAGCCAAGAGGCCCTTGGAGAAGTGTGAACGGTGACTGAAATGGAGAGTAACACATGCTGGCATCTTCATTTAGACTTTTAAAACTTCACTAGAAAAATCCCTGCTTGTGTTCAACACAGAGAATTTTAGGAATTAGCAGAGAGGAGGAATTGAGTGCAGGAGCAGTGGTTAGCACTCTCACCTGACAGAGAGAATCTCTGCTGGGATCTTTCTGTGTGGAATTTGCATTTCTCCCAGTGCATGTGTGGGTTTTCTCAGGGTGTTCCGGCTTCTTCCCCCGGTCTAAAAACGTGATTCAAATTTTGATTGCTTATTCTAAAGCGTCCCTACGTGTGTGTGTTTGAGTGTATGTGGTTGTGTGCAATGTGACAGACTGGCGACCTGTCCAGGATGATCCCCACACCTTCACCTAACAGTAGCCAGGATAGGCTCCAGCAACCCCCTGACCCCAGAAGGTTGAGAAAATGAAAGGATGGATGGAGAAATTAAGTGACCCAATTGTAGTGGATGGGTGTTCATTTAAAATCCCATCCCCGCTATATTTGTATCCATTGTATAATCGTTCCCAGTGGTCTTTTATGCAGTTGTTGACCAAAACCAAAAAAGGTCTCTCATTTTTAACACTTGGTTTCTACAGAGCAGCAGGAATTTATTAGATATTCGCCTTTGAGATGTAGGCTGGACTGCTGGCCTGGGAGTAAGCCTCAACTGATTTCCCATCATCCCATGAGAGTTTTTGATTTCCCTCTTAGCTACCATCTGGCTCATAACTGTACGATTGGATCACTCCAATATTGCTCAATGTTGTATTTTTTTGTTTTGCTACGCTAATGTTAGCTTGGGGTTGTTAGGGGTAGATAAGCTAACATGAGGGTTTAAACTAAATAATTTTGGGATTTCAATATCGCCCTCAACTTGAAAGGGAATTCCTGATGAAATTCTGCTTTTCATAAATACTATTTATTTCTTTAGGTATGAAGAATCCATAAATGTTTGTAATAAGAATATTTCAGCTTTTATTCTTAAGTGTGAGGGTTAGTGCGTTATGTTTTTTGTTAAAACACTTTTTCTCTATAAAGCGTCTTCAGTAAAAACACCCTTTTAAAACACATTCTGTTAACCAGGGCACGAAAATGTGAAAATGTTACAGTAGTTTGGGGAGAAATAAATGTCCAACTTCAGCTTCCAGGCCTCTGAGCTACATTAGAGATCTTTTATCCGTCCACCTTGATGTGATCTCTTACCACTCGAAGAAGCCTTCTCTGTTCCTTGAAAGTGGCACAGCAGCCGAGCACGCCCGTTACCATGACGATGATTCCGGCGAGGACCAGTATGCAGGCAGATGCGGCATAGGTGTTGGAGTGGAGAAGGCTAATGTAGTCACTCTTCACCAGCAAGGTCCAAAGGCCCACCCCCATCACAACAACCCCTGCCAACTGGAAGAGAAAGCGTGCCGTTAAAACTCGGCTTTCTGCTGCCGGCTGGACAGACATCACTGCTGAGACTCTGGTGCATGGCAAATATTTACAGAGATTTAAGTCTTAATTACACACGTCACTTTGATGTACAAAACTGAAATTTATTTCTCTTTGCTGTGAGGGAACATTCGACTTTTTTAGGCCTCAAATCCAGATTATGTTTAACAAATAATCAGATATTGCAGTTTCAAACATAACATTTATAACATATGTTTCACCTTATGTGCATGAGGATTAGGGAGCAACAACCAGTTCATATTAACAAAAAAAAAATAGTATTCCCAATTCAGAATGCAATAGATTTTCCACACAAATGATTACAGAAAAATTAAAAATGATTTTTAGTCACACATATGGTGAGGCAAACTGCAACAATAAATGTCACACCATCACAGTAATAGTCATACAACCACATAAAAACAGTCTTACTCTAGTGCCACCTGGAGGCATGAAGAGGTAAAGAAATAAAACTCTGCCTGTTGGATCAGTGAGAAGATCAAAAGTAATATTCATTTTTTAATTTATTTTGAAAAGATTAAACAGAAAGCTAAAAACTTACTTTTGCTTATAAATGTATAACCTTATTTATAATATGTGTTTGCTTTAGGCTAAATTATTTAGTTGTTTTAGTGCAGTGAAACAAAATTTAACAGTTTTTTCCACAGTTTGAAAATGAGTATTGACTGAAAATGTTTACGATGTTTGCCTTTTACTGTAAAGATCAGTCAGTCAACAGGTTGTAAAACAGTTAGATTCTATGGGGGGGAAAAAATGGCACAAACTGATTTTTCTCTTGAAAGTTAATTAAATGTCTAGGGGAAAAGGCCACCAGATTTTGATCATAAAATGAGCAACAAATCTGTCCTCGTAAGAAATGATAAAAAAAAAAAATCAAATAACTGGATTTGATTTAGTCTGAAATATTTACTGTGACATCTGGCACTGCAGTGATTCCGTGATGTCTGCCTGCCAACGAGACTAGAGATCTTTGCTGGCAAACATATGATTATGAAATGTGGAGAAAGCTGTGAGGGTGAGATCACACTGAGAATGAGTGAGAATCACAAGCCTTTGCCGGAATGGAGAAGAAAACACCTAAGTTCAATTAACATTTCTGACACACATCCAAAAGCTCACATCAGGTATTTATAGCATCATATACTTTACTCAGGAAAAAGATACTTTGAATAAAAGACATGCAAAAGCAGGCCTTTAGTCTATAAACCAGAGAAGCAGACGCCTGGATACATCCTGAATGAAAGAGCTTACTGCTGCTGCTGCTGCTGGTTGCACGATTGTCTTGTTGCTTGAACGTAACAGCAAAAAACAGTCATGGCCAACAAAAGGAAATGCATTGTCCATTCATATTAACTGTTTTAATTTTGTTTTCATCTAGATTGCACTTATAGTGAGTGGGTAGCAGCTATTCCAATTGGGCGATTGGGTGATTTTGATTATCATTATTCAGGTTTTAGCTAAAATCAAAAAGCCCGAGTCGTTCTTTAAGACATATTTCTGCAGAGCTGCAGGAGCTCATTAAAAATTCGGCTCTGGATTGTGGTTGGAACTGTTGGTGCAGAAGAAAGACTACGTTACTTTAAAGCATTTCTTTTTTTACACTCTCTCCTGCTAGCTTACAGCCCCTCACAACCCCAACCGAACATCAGCATATTAAAAAAAATGGCATTGGAGCAATCCAGTTAAACAGTTTTGAGCCAAATTGCAGCTCCAATGAGGAAAACAAAGACATTAATGGATGTGTTTGTCTGCAAGTGGAGGATTTAGAAATGGAGTGGAGCAGAGGGACTTTGGCAGTGAGGAAAAAGTGGAGCAATACCTGATGCAATTCCAAAATTTGTTGGTAATAAAAATCACAGGTTTTCATTTTCTCCTGATCCATCACAACTGGAATAAATAAATACCCAGAAACAGTTTTCATTTTTATTTATACACGCCCTCCATCAAAAACATGATGGTGCTCTGATATTGCTCACCATTTTTGTTGGTACGCTTATGTTAGCTTGGGTTTGTGAGGTGCTATAAGCTAACAGGAGAGACTGTAAACCAAAGGTTGATAAGAAATTAGAGAGGCTAACTTCCACACTAACTGTCCCGCCCACATCTCAAAGGCGTATTTCTAATGAGCTCCTGCTGTTCTGCAGAAAAAATGTGTCTTAAAAAAACAACTCAGGGTTTTTGATTTTTGCTAAAAACTAATCCAAATAAAAATATTACTGGGAAAGTTTTGCTCAGATTGGTTTAAATGTAGAAGTTATACTTAGTCACATTCACCTCTATGGGGGTTTGACTTGTACAGATGCAGTAAATTTTTGGGTTGTCCGAGTCTGTGGAAGGTCGTGAACAGGAGCAGCTGCATCTCAACTATTTGACCAAATATCGGTCAGGGTCCATTATCAGGCCAATATTTGTCAATTTGACATATATAACGCTGAACTGGTTATTTTGACTCAGGTACAACCACGCCGCGTGTGGAAAAGAGGCAACTTCTACCATTCTAATTGGTCAATCAATCCTAACCCTTGGCTAAGATTGAGAACTAAGAACTCAACTCATACTTTGGGGAAAGTATGGTGCACTGGGGCTCTGTCCTCTTTTCCATCTACTTCTCCTCTCCTCTACTTTTTTATTTACTTCTAATTGTATGCCTTTGTTGGTGGTGCAGTATAATTCACATGTTTTTCCTTCTTTCCGACTCCCCTGTGGGAGACCGGGAGAGATTGCAGTTTCCGGGAGACTTGTTGGTGATCCTGACGAAGCCCCGCCCATCTGGATGAAGCCCCGACACCATCCTGCATCTCTGAGTGGGAGTGATTCCTGGTGGGTCGTCTGTCCTCCTGCTCCTGGTCGTGGACTGCAGTTCTGCTTCATCTGGACTATGGACTTAATCATCACTCGTCCCTCAGCTCTATATGAATGAACTCTACTCATATATGCAGTTTTAGCAGCTAACTTTTCTTTAACCGTTCTGGTATCGCCTGTCCGTCCTGGGATGGGATCTCTCCCTCATGTGGGAATCCCTAAGGTTTCTTCTTTTTTTCCTGACTCAGGTTTTTTTAGGAGTTTTTCCTTACCGCGAGGGAGGGTCTAAGGACAGGGATGACCGTTCTTTATAGTCTGTTTAGTTTTTACCTATTGTGCATATTTTATGACTCCATCTGTGCATCTGTAAAAACTACAGGCATGAAGCCCAATGAGGCAAATTGAATTTGTGATATTGGGCTATATAAATAAAATTGAATTGAATTGAAAAAAATTGAATTGAACCCATGGTGATATCAGTGTAACAGAAACATCACAAATGTGTTCTGTGGTCAACTTGGTGTGTGGCATCTTCCACATAGTTTCCTTTTTTTAAGGAAAAATGGGTATAGGTTACTATGGGTTAAAGGGAGTGCAGGTGCATCTTGCAGTTCCCCCTTGAGGCTCTATTGACCACCTTAAGGAGCGTCATGAAAATGGAACGTACCACTGTTGGAAGTTACACGCACTTATGATGTAATGATGATGCTGTTGTATGGTGGCGTGAGTACCTGTAGGATGCCTATTGGATGACTAGAAAGACTACGCTCTGATTGTCCGATTTCTTCAAATCTAACAGCCAGGATGCAAGCGAAAAAACTGTATGACTAGCCCACGTTTCACTTATGAAACATTCCCTCACCAATGCGTGTTGTTCAAATGTTTGCTACGACCTTCCCTTGTAAAAAAGAAATTGCGTGAACATTTTCACTCTACTACAAAATAGAACAAACTCAATGGGATCTCACAGCTCACATTCTAAGTTTACAGTAGATGTGCTTGCATACACTTATGTAATACGAATTGACCTCTTAAGAAACCTTAGCCCCATTGCTGTGTTGCAATAAAGCCTCAACTGAGGTCTATCATCGCAACATCTCCCCTCCCTGCCATTTATCATCTGCCCCTCCACCCCTCCCCACCCTCCCGCGGGGGTCTCACCATAAAGTCTCACTCTTGTGAGCATACACAGACTTGCCCCATTGCAGACAAAGACACAGTCTGCATTGAGATCAGAACTTGCCCAAATGCAAACTTACCCAAAAAAAAAAGTTGAAGGTAAACAGGAGGTACTTCAGGCAGATGGTTCCACATGTTTGTTTTTTTTCCTCGTAAACTCCCATACTGGAAAACAGAGCAGACTGTTAGTGGGCTCACATACAGTATGTCTGTATAGTTCTTTATTTAGGTTGCTCAACGTTGAGCATTTAGTGTTTATAGGACTACTCTTTATGTATGTCATGGAGAGAACTGTGAGAAAATGGGTGGGAGGTTCTCAAATCACTTACGCCTACAAGCAAGCATGTTTTCAGTGTGGAAAATATTTACTGCTAGTACACAAAGTGGTATTTGTTAATCAGTAAAATGACTGTGAAGAAAGGGCAACATTAAGAAAAGTTTAGAAAAACAAATTAAACAAAATGCCTACAACCTCATTCATACAAACATGTGTCAAGGTTATGATGAACAAAGCTAACTAAGGCTTTATATAGAACCAGCAGAATACACAGAGCACACCCTGTATCTCTGCTAACTTTCAGTGCTAAACACAACAAGGAAAGTTGAGCTGCAAAAATTGTGGCATCCAAGAAAGTAATGATTAAAATGTGTCAAAGGAAATTTGAAAAAATGACACAAAACTATGAGATCATAACATTGACAGCAAGAAATCCACCCAAGACTGTAACAATAGAGCTGTTTAGTGTTGCCTCTGGTGCCAAACAAGAAAATGCAAAGTTCATCTCAACCTCGCAAACTGATTGTTAAGGAAAATTGTTTTTGTAGGAAAAATGTTTATCCTCTCCAAGTCTATTTTGGGTGAAATCGTTGATCGCATAAACAGTCAAAGAGTTAAGTCAAAAAGCATAAGTTATTTAGGGGTCGCTGAAGACATCTCCTGTGCTTAAGGGTTAACTCTTACCTGCAGGTATGTCAGCATGTTTACTCTGGAAACCACTTTCTATTAGTCAGTTATTTAGTAAGAAATGTCTCAAGTTCAAGTATGTAATATGTCTGAAATGTTAGATAGGTCCTCCAGACAACAATACAAAAATATGCCTCTCAATGAGCCCCAATTATGAGCAGACATTAGTCAAGATCTCCATCATGATTCATTACATTCATTCTATCCCAAGTCGCATACAGGTTTCATCAAACTGGAGGCAAAGTGATGTTAATAGTCTTGCCAATGGGCACAATGGTGGTAAAATCTGGGATCTGACCAAAAAAATCCATTAATTGGCAGATGGCTTGACAATCCAGTAAAGTTTAGTTTCTTTTCCAATTTTGAAAAACCAAAAAAAAGCTTTGAAGATATTTAATGTAATGGTAAAAAAATATGTAGAGTAGGGCTGTCAGATTTGTTGCGTTAAAAACACATTAATCTGACATGTGCTTGACGCCGACAATTTTTTTGACGCATTAATGGCGGACTTTCTCATACGTGCCTTTCCATACCGCGCGCGGGCGTCCTGCCCTCCAACTCACCGGCTGCTCTCACTAGATCACGGGCGGGTCTCCAAACACCGAGCTGCGAAAACCGGCCGGCGCTAGGACCTGGAGAGCTCCTGCACTCTAACCCGGCTCCAGGTTGGCGTCCAGTACCACGTCTGGTGGTACCGGCTCGCGTCCGGCGCCGTGTCCCGAGAGCTGCAGACCCCCGACGTTCCGAACAGCAAGCGCACCGGGGGACGTTTTAAATGTTCTGGAGGTTTAAGCGTGATCCAACCCCAGCATAGCGGTCTGTCTGCCGGCATATTCATGGCGTGAGCTCCGCTGGACACGTCGCTGCATCGAGCTGCAGCCAGAGAACGCGGCGGCAGTAACAGACTGTCAAACTATCCACAGTGTATCCCGCTTTTCTCAGTCTTTAATGTTTTAAAAAACAAAAGTTCATTGGAAATGATAAATCTCTATTTCATTTATTACTGTAGTTCAGCAGAGGAGGAAAAGATTTGGTCCTGACAAAAAATGAACATGAAAGTGTTATGGAAATGTTATTTTTGATGTTTTTTATTTTATTTTACTGAACGTTGATTGAAGTTTTGAATTTAAAATGCCCTTCACTTGCACTTGGGCTTTTGTTAGGCATTTTATGTTACAGCCTTTTATTGTTAAGAAAGTTTATCTCAATACAATGTTACAAAATAAAGTATTTCTGATGAAAACTATTAATTTTGTCATTCTTGTTTTCATAATTAATGTAGAACTGCTAAATTCCACGAACCACACATTTTTTTCCTTAAAAAAAGGCCACATGTAAATTTGCGATTAATCGCGAGTTTACTCTGGACAAAATGCGATTAATCGCGATTAAAAATTTTAATCGCCTGACAGCTCTAATGTAGAGCAATAGAAAAAGGACTAAAAAGGTGAAAAAAAAACAATACAAAAGCATGTTATGCTGTTACTGAAGCTCGAAAAAGTGCAGCGTACTTAACTTTTTTCTTATTTGATGTTTTTGCCTGTAAAGGGTCTCAGGACTAAAGTTCGTGAGAAACCATGACGTCAGTGGAGTAGGCAAAATCTGTGAGGTGAGTAATTACCTGTGTCTGAAAGACCCATGACTACACACTGAGCAAGCCTGCCAAAGGCTGTAAAGTCTAAGCAGCTCTTTCTCAGGTGTCTGGTACCAACACCAATCCCATGAAAGTGAAATGTTTCTCTTTTAAATTAAATTACCAAATTAAACTACATTTATTTGACAACTGATGACAAAAATATGTCCAGATTTTTAGCTTAAAAAAGGATACAGAAATAAAAAAATGTAAAAAGCTAAATAAAAGTTGTCACCAGTCTTTCAAGGTTTATAGAACCCAGCATATAAAAGTCCTTGGTCCTCATGCTAACTCTGTTCAGTGGGTTTTTTTCCCCCACAATTTTCATGGATAATTTACCAGTCAAGCCCAGACTTGCACTCTTCTAGCTGACTCCTTCTAAAGCTCCTGATTTTTCCCTTTTGCACTCTTCTCCATTCTCCATTGTCAGTTTAGACGTGGGAGCTCGGCTGAGTCGGGACTTTGTCTGCCAGCCCTCTGTTATGGTGAGCCTTTTTTAGTGTGTTCCTGTTAATTAAACTCAAACAAGATCCAAATTCCAACACTCTTCCATTTGCCAAAGCTTTAAAAACAAAAAAAGCTGAGTCAAGAAAGGGAGTATCTTTCTGTAAGCTTCCAAGCTTTACTTCAAATTAAAAACAGCATTAGAAGAGAAACAGGGTTTAAGATTCAAACTGAGATTCTCTACAAATGTGGATGCTCCCATCATGGCTTTGATTAGGGGGGTTGTCTTTAGTTAGTGAAAAATTAAACGTATCACCACATTAACTGTATATGAGAACTGGACCAAGTGACCCTATCCCCCATCGGTTTGCAATTAGGAAGTACCTGCTGGCTTAAAGAAGCCAAAATCCCAGAGACTTATATTGAGAAATAAACAGCAATTAGTCAGTCATTCTATTTGTCAGAATAAAAATTTTTGCTCTAACACGTTCTTGCTAATCCTATATTGTTTTTTCTGTAGGACATTTCTTTGAGGGGGTTAAGCTCGTTTTTTGTTAAATAATCTCCAACTGCTTTTGAAAATTCCAGTTCCAATTTAAATATAGAAAAAAATGTGGTCTTTCAAACACAAAAAATATTCACAAGAAAAAAACAGTAAATGACTGACATTTAGAAAAAAAGAGATGTTTTAAAGTATTACCAAGAAACAAAAATAATATTTTAAAAATCCTAGTGTAGTATGAATAGTGCTAATATAATTATTTACATTTTTACACCAAGTTTAATTTATTTCTATTAAACCAACTACTTAACTGTTGTTCCGCGAGGGCTTACATATTTTTTGAAAGAAAAAAAAACTAATAATAATATTTATATTAAAAAACTGTAACCAATATCGTGCTGCCATGTTTTGTCGAATAAGTTTTTATTTTACACGACGACGAGCACAAAGTACAACTGTAAAGAAGAGACATTCGTCTCCTCGAGAATTTCAACATTAGCTACCGCAAAAGTATAAATAGAGCCATAAATTTAGTCTTAGTGTAACTCAGTGTTTCATTGACGTTTACTACAAAGGATCAGTTTAAAGAGTCAGAAATGTTCCTTGCTGTTCGTTAAACACTGGTTTTGTTGTGTGAGAACGCCGCAGACACAGCAACCACACCGCAGTCTGGGCTAAAGCTGACCGCTAAGCACTTCCGGTTACGCTTACCTGCTGCTGGTTCCCCTCGCTTTGTCGCTTCAAAGACGGACCTGTGTTGGTAAATATTCAAATATGTAGCTAAATCCGGACCGTTTTCATCCCACTTTGGTCTAGCTAAAAGCTGCTCTGAGGAGCAAGTGAGACCGCAGGGCCGACAGACAAACTACACGGAGCGGGGGCTGGATTTGAGCAGCAGCTGCTGACTCCACCCCGCACCCCGAGGCCACCTTACGCGAGTCTCAGTTTACACGTCCCGGAGCGAGGAAGAAGGGAAAGCCCGCACGTGTTTGTGACGGAAAAAAACGACCGACTCAGTATTATTAAACTAAATCATAGCTTACAAAATTAAGTGACTAAAAGTCTCCAACAGAAACTAAAAACCACCACTAAGTTACAAAAGACCCACAAAACACAAGAGTAGAGTAGCCGAGGCCTATTAAAACTGATAATAAAAAAAGCATTACCCTTAGCAAAAAGTATTACACAACTTTATTTTATTAAAAATATGCACATAGATCATATACTTCCTCAGACTAAATTGGAACATTTTAAGTTTACAGTACAGTGTATGAAAAGTAAGGGATAATGCCTGACGAGGTCTGCATTATCCAAAATTAACACAGAAGCCTGAACCGTCTGACTGATAATGCGCACAACGAAAAGCATTATCCTGCTTATACCAAAGACAAAATTTTAATAAAATAGAATTTTAATATTGTCATTTTTTTAGATGTCATTTTTTCTCCCTAAAATCGGACTATTTGATACAAGAATGCATTATCAGGGTAACGGGCACGGTATAAGTAAATTGACCCGGGCTCACATGGCTAGCGTTACAGCTCCAATTCCAGTGCCACAGTCTTTATGTAACTTTAAAAGTGCGAGAGGAAATCCCACTGCAGACAATCACGTTCAACCTTTGCAGTCTGGCCTCTGTGGCATTGCAAATCTGTCTTCTAAGGTTAAAATTTTTGCCTGACACTGCAGCTGAACCGTAGTTAATATGGGGGGATTCCTGTACTTTCTTATACAAATGACGGGTTATCGTTTGAACCTATATGAGTCCGGAGTTTCGCGAGGTCGGCAGCAGAGGCTGTGGCTGCAGTCATTCAGTAGCCAATGTGAGCGATACTGTAGCTAGACCACTCCTGCATCGCGTCTGTGCTGTAACGCTTACCGTGGGAGCCCGGGGTTAGGGTGTATTCAGACTAGAAAAGTCAATTGGTCTGGACGGAGCCGGCTTAAACCTTTCCGCTCTCTTTGGGGTGACTCCAACCACATATTGATGTGTGATTCCTTCCATGACAAATGTGGATAAAGGTGGACAGGATTTTATGTCTGCCATGGACATTAGTGAAACTCAAAAATCAAAGATAAAACAAAGTTCAGCGCACTGTCTTGTGGGGTCCAGATGACCCCACTTTTAATGTAAATAAGCCAAGGAGAGTGGAAGGGATACACTGGTCCGGACCTAGTCCTGAGCCTTGCGTTTGGTCTGTATTCAGACTCCCGACAAGCTGACTTTCCTTTTTCAAACTAAAGTTTGTAAAAAAAACAATGTGACTAGAGATCACTTCACTCATTGGCCAGGAATTATGAGGGCGGAGCAAGGCAACAAGAGGCAGAAATTATGGAAGTCCTACGCTTTCCAATCCTTGTTAGGAGAGTTCACTTATTCAAACTTTATGTCTTGCTGAGTAATTTTGAACGTCTGTGTCAAAGTCAGGTACAACACCTTTTCTTGCTGCTTTGGTCTGGCTGAGGCATGCTCTGTTCCACTCCGAGCACAGAGCCTATTCAGACTGGGGAATCTCAGAGCGAACTGCAGTTCAGTCCAGTTAGAAATGGAAACAAATCGAAACCACCTCAAAAGATGGGTTTAATTCCAGACCAGAGTTCACTTGGGTGTATTCAGACTGAAAATTTGTTTCAGATTATCAGGGGAAACAAATTCTGCTTCACTTTAGGCAAAAATGTGTCAAGTCTGAAGACATCCTTATACTGCCTCATTTTGCATAAAGTATACTTGTACAGTACAAGTAAGTAGTCTATTTAGGTGTAGTACAAGTTGTACTACACCTAAATAGACTACTTTTTGCTACGGGCAAGCAAAATCAAACTGGAAAAGACACAACCTCTCAAGAAATATAATTAAAAATACACATCAAGACCACAAAAAAAAAGTACTGGTGAATATTAAACTAATTCAGAAAACAGAAAAACTTGTAATTTCAGATTTGATAGCACACAAGAAAGAGTCCCCAAAAGAAGTCGACTTGAGTTTATTGTCATAAATGTACTTGAGTAAAAGTAAGTATACTGTAGTATACATGTCCATGTATAAGTATACATGTCCAAAGTGCGGCCAGGGTCAATGCAGCCCGCGTTCAAATTTCCAAAGGTCTGCAGGCTCCTTTTTTGAAATGAATAATATGCAGACCCAAGCATTTTCTAATAACTATGTGTACAATTTCTTCATCATTAGCTAAATTATGTTTTAAACTGTGTCAAACCTGTGGCACCACCGTTCTGCAATCCTTCTGTGACACTTTCAAACTCATTTCTAAAATGTCAACTGTAGATAAAAAGAAAAGTTGACTGTGAGGACCACTGCTTCCAGAACTAGAGGAAATTGGCATATTTTTCCAATTAAGTATACAACAATTGTGTCTACCCAACATCCCAAGAGACTGTGACTGTTTTAAACAAGTTAAATACCAATAAGTACTATCAGACAAGAGATGCTAACTATAACAATTCTACTGTGAATTATTCTCTCTGGGAATTTAACTGGTGAAAAGTTAATGGATTAATCAATGTTTGAACAACATTTTTGAACTGGGTATGATATACAGTAAAAGTATGGGCAATTCTACAAAATAAAAAGATATGGTCATTGGTCAAAAAGCCCAGTGAGAGCATTGATATAGAACCATACGGTATGAGCTATAAGGAAACATGGCGGTGTGACCGAAGGCAACACATTCAGAATTCAACACAATACTTATCAGGTTTCCACAATGGCCTGTAGCACTATATTATCCATTGACATCCTATCCAGTGTACATGCTCAGTGGAGCCATCATTATTTTTTTAGCAAGACAACATGGGCACAAAAAGAGCTATGTGACCAAGGAGAGTGATAACCTGACCTCCATGCCAAAAATGTGTGCAGGCAACAAGGCATCATAAAATGAGTAATGTTTGAAAAGCTGCAAGTAATAAAACTGGGTCAGAAACTGAGAAGTATGCATTCTCCGTGGTCTCTGTTAAACTGCCTTGAAACGTTTCTATTACAATTCCCATTTTTATGTAACACTAATTTCCTTGGACTTTTTTAGGCACACACAACAACAAGGAAATCAGTTGATGTCAGAACTGGACTATTTTGACCCAGTATAGCAAAGGTCTTTAAAGACCCTCCCCAATGAAAATAGTGTTTTTAACATGTTGATGCGGCATTTTTCTCATGATGGAGGACATATATAAAGAATATAGGAATTAAAACTATTTATCTGAGTATTTCTTCATTCAAATTATTGTGAACTGTACGGCTGGATAGCTCTAATATTGCTCACCCTTTTTATTGCACCAGTAATGTTAGGTTGAGGGTGTGAAGGGTTGTAAACTAGCTGTAAAGTGTGTAAACAGATGGATGTTGGGAAGTAGGGGCAGGCTCACTCTGCACCTCAGGTCCCACCCACAACTCAGGCAAATTTCTGTGACAAAACTTTTAACTAAATACATAAAAATTATTATTAAACGATCACTAGGAACGCTTTTACAATACATCAAAAGATAATCATTGTGAGCCTCTAAACAGGGAGATGAGAGTGACGTAAAATAAACTCAGCAAAATATCGTACTCACTGGTATGTTTCAGGTGTCAATAGGTCATGATGACTTCAAAAATTTAGTCTTAGACTTACGTAATTTAAAAAATACAAATTTAAAACTTTTTATTGGGTATATTATTAGGTAAAAATACCTGGCAAAAGTCATGGTGTAATTTAAAGTGTTCTATGGTTAGGTTGTAGTAGTGGTCTTATTTTCTGTTCTTGTGTTTTATTTAAAATCCACAAATACTTAGCATATTTTTGTACTAATTTTTTTATTTGTCATGGCGCTTACACCAAGCAGACAATTCAACCAGTTCACTACTACACCTTACAGTAACTGTATATTTTTTTTTCTTTTTTAGGTGATCTGAATTATATATATATATATAAAAATAAAAAAAAATCAGGTTGGGATGTTTGTTCTTTAGGCAGGGCAGTATTGCCACACTTGTTAGTGTAATTGTGTTTTCCTTTGTGTATATGTGATGATACAGACCGGCCACTAGATGACAATAGATTCTCTCCACCTGAACTCTGTTTATCTTTCCCAGAAGCATTACCGTAATCTGGATTGGCAATGAGGCGGAGAAAGCCATAGACCGTGTTTACACAGGTCTACTGGAGGCATAATGTAGAAAAAAAGGGGGTTTAAGGCACAACTATTTAGACATTTTCCCTTACCATTTGATACAAACAAAGAATTAGGCAGGATTAAAAACCCTACAATCCATACTATTTTTAAGCAAACACAGCTTGAGCTTCATGGGTATAATCACAAATCTCCTGCCTGTCTATTAGAAAGGTGAGACGATAAGAGCGGTAAGAAGGACGACAGCTGTCAGTCTGCTGCACAATATCCCTGCTGCTTATGGATAACTGTGAGGGGCACACATTTCTTCTGCTTTGGAAAGTTCTCTTCACAGGTTTGTGCTTTAGCTTTTTATTCTATATGATGAATGTTCAACTGATGCATGTTTCTGTTTAAAGCAACAAGTTGTTTGTATATAGAATGATGATTTAGCTCAGACACAAGACATGCAAGCTGGAAGCTGATAAACAACGACAAGGACATTAGTGTCAAGATGGAAGAAAAAATGTAATAAAAAAGTCAAATCTGACTTTTTTTTTAGCCTAAAAACCTCAATTTCACTTAAACTTTTAATTATTCTTCATTTTTTACATCACTTTGTATTCAAGACGGGAATAGGCCGTAAATGTTGCAGAACAGGCAGCTTTGGAAAATAGTTGGGCTGCAGGTTGTTGGTCCCGTGCTCAGACGGAGCACTAATCTTCCTCACACCTGCCACAGTCGTGCAAAGCTATAAATACGGGGAACATTAGAGGACCCACCAGGTGTCAGTGTGAGAGATTGTAAAGGCTCACAAGATGAGTGAAACTAAAGATTCACTCACCAAACTGTATCCAGACTCGTGATTATCAGCACTAAAAACAGGCCGTGCTAGAAAAAAGTATTCATAAGTAATTGGTGTCACATAACACTAATTTCTTGTCTCCTTACACAGGATTTGTCTGTCCAAACCTCCATTTTTGACATGAACGTCCAAGAAAAGCTGTCCTGGTGGATAGACGCCACACTCAGCTGTTAAATCTGATCATGAAGGAGTTATAAAAACCATCAGTGACATGTTAATATCAGCAACATTTTGGCAGCTCAATACTTTTTTTCTTCTTTGGAGGGACACCAGTCTCCCTTGAGTGACCAGGATTCATGTGAGCCATGGGAGATGGAGCCTCAAACCAGCCACACCACCTGGTTCAAACTGTGAAAAACATCTGAATGCTCCAATAAGACTGAAACTGTCGAGCCGGTGGTGCAGAGGTGGATGTTTCTGAGTTGTGAGTGTGACAGACAAGCGCAGCCTTGGATCCGCAGTGGAACCACAGCCCGACCGGGTACCCGGCCTTCGGGCCGGAGATGCTCCAAACCAGCAATTACTCCCTGGTTTTATTTATTCAACTTAGCTTGCTCTCTTTTGACCTTTTCGTCAACTCCTTCAGCGAACTGCTGAGGAACGAGCCGGCAGTCCAGTTGGTGCTTTTCATGTAAGTCAAGTTGAGGAGTTTTAAAAACTACATCTAACAAGGTGATCAACCATTGATGTCTAAGCATTTGTGGTCCTGTTCTTTTTTTTTTGTTCAAACAGCATCCAAGACATTTCCATCTTGTTCAACATGATCATCATCCTGCTGATGCTCTTCAACACTTACGTCTTCCAGGTTGGCCTGGTTGCCATTCTACTGGAGCGTTTCAGAGCCCTAATAATGCTCTCTGCTCTTTACCTGACCTTCAGCATTATACTCCATTCTTGGCTTATGGTATGATACTTCAAGCATTTACCAAAATGTTATGTTGTGCTATGCTACGTTCACACCAGCCTAGGAAACAACTTTCAATGAAAAGTCTATAGCCTCGTTTCCCATGAGCGGTCCAGTTCAGTACGGTACAGTCTGGTTTGTGAGCGTTTCCATTGTAAAATTGACCTATTAAATAGTGCCAACCTGTACCTCTTGAAGGCCCCCATCCATCGTAGGTCCATAGAAATGTGGAACGACACAATTGGGGTGGAGCCGCTGTTGCCACCCGTTGATTGGCAGAAAGTGATGACGACATTAGAAAGCACCAATATACCGCTAAGCTAGTGATTCGATTTTCCTCCTCATGACGGTATTCTTCTTAGTCACCAGCAAACATTAAATTCTTGTTATTCACAATGTACAAAAAGCAAAGCAAGAAAAAGAGGAGCTGCTGGATGATCTCCATTGTTGCTGCTTTCTAGTCGTCGGACTACAATGACATGCTAGCGGTCTGCACCACGCATGCATCGTGAAAAAAAAATGCCCAGTGGAAATGAGACTTAACTGAGTGGAAACACTCGCTAGAATTAACTGGACCGTATCATACCACTCCTTGCTGAACTGACCAGACCGCTCAGTGGAAACGAGGCTTAAGTAAACACATTCAAAACTCCTGTGATCAAACGGCGCTACACAATGTTTTAAGTTTTTTTTAAGCTTTATGTACAAAGCCAGTCAATCGCTGAACCTGCACTGGAAGTTCAATGAACAGCTGGACTTTGACCAATCAGGGAGTCGGATTTGGTGGCAACATATGAGTCATAAGACTTGGTGTTACACAATGTCATCTGGCCACAAACCGTAATTATTAATTTCTCCTTCATGATCACTTTACAACCGATTGGCACGTCCATGTTTTGAAATGGACACTAGTTACACTTCAATAACAAATCCCACTTCCTGATTGGTCAAACTTCAGCTGTTCAGTTTGGAAACTTTTAATGAACTCTCAGTTTGTACGTAGAGCTCAAAAATGGACTTAAGATTTTGTATAGTGACACATGAACACAAGAGTTTTAAACGCAGAAACCCAAAACACGGGTTTATGGCAGTTTACATAGACTTTTCATTGAGAGCGGTTGCTGGCCAGTTATCGATGTCGGTGTGTATGAAGCTTTACAAATATGTATGCATTTTGGGCTTCTACAATTAAACTCTTGTGTTCACGTGTATTTACACAAGTTTTAAGTCCGTGTGTATGCTCTACGTACAAAACACACGGCAATTGAGGGTGTCAATCAGGGACTTGGATTCGGTAGTGATATATTGATATCGTCCCTTTTAATTCACGTAAGTGCCAACTGCTTTCAAATTGATCATAGAAGAGAAATTTTTTAATGCGATCTGTACCTGTCTGGAATTATACGACACCAAGTCTTTCGTATATCGTAATAGAGCTGTGAAAGAAAAAGACTGGATTAAGATTTGTGAGATTTGCACCATTGTGACATTTCCCACCAAGAATTTTCCAACATGCACAATACTGTGTAGTGTACTGTATGAGCACTAAAAGCGTGTTCAAAAACCCATGTTTAAGTGCATCCCTGAACACATGCTCACTGTGCACATAGCTTAAAAAAACACCAGGCGTCTGCAACCTTTTTTACTGCCCAAAACCTAAAAAGAGCCTCAATGTCCCACCTCATTATTTATTTATTTTGTTATTATTGTTTTTGTAGCCAATTTATGCCATTTCTTTATACAATGTAGCTCTTGAATATTTACAATAACTGATTTATAGTGATAAATAAATATTGTGATAAACTGATATTTTTTTCTATAAATTATAATTTTAACTTATTTTACTGTTGCTGTACATTTCAAAATAAAATACATTCTGTGTCAAAAAAGATCATCTTCCTGCAGCAGATTTACTTGAAAAAAATGGAAGAAAATCAAACATAGCTAAGAATAAGTGCTTTAAACTTATTCTAATAATAAACCACTGATTGTAGATTAAATCTTTTACCATCATTTTTACTCAGTATTCTTAAAAGTCTAAACATGAATGACAACAAGAACAAAATAACCAAAAACCACTGTACGCACCCATAATACTGTATATATATATGTAAATTGAAAGCCAAAGAGACACAATGGAGGGATAAAAGAGCAACATGTGGCTTCAGAGCCTCAGGTTGCTGGACTAACAATAAGTAAAATATGCTTTAATAAAAAACTGAATGCCTTTTGCTTTTTTGTTTCTTGCAGAATCTGCGATGGCTCAACACAAACCTATTTATATGGACGGACGGTCTTCAGGTTCTGTTTGTGCTGCAAAGATCTGGTAAGACGGCGTTTTCATTTGATCCTTTTCAAATGTATCTGCAATCCCTTTGAAGGGTTATTCTGAACTTAGAGCAACGTTCATGAAATGTTTTAGTTACAGCATTGACCCATTTGTATAAGAACACAACAAATATTTACTTAATTTTTAAGTAGATTGAAGGATTGATAACTGTATTAGAATGAGTTTTAATCATTGGTTATCATTTATGATATGAGGAAAACATTTTGCCAATTTTGTTTTTAGATCATTTTATTTTTTTAACTGAAAAATAAACTTTTTTTGATAGAATAATAAAGTTTTTCTCTCCACGATGTAATGACAACACGTTCATGTGTGTGTTTACATACTATAAGCCTATTAGTGGATGAAAGGATTTATTGTATGGTGTTGTCTGCAGAAGATGCTTGTCTGGGATACTACTTTAGCCTCCTCTGACCTGCCCAATTATTTTGTCTGTACCAAAATTGTGCAGACGGAATCCTGTGATTCATTGTTTGCAGTAAATTATCATAAGACTAAACTCTGACAGCACAAAGACATTTGTATGATTTAACTTGGTTTTTAATGGCTGAAGAAGTTAATTAATGTTAATTACCCAAATTTTTAACCCATCTGACTGGATTTAGATCAGCAATGATTTGATCTCACTGTAGATTGCAGTGGTAATTTGTGAAATTGTCAACTTTGACAAGTAAAAGACTTTAAAGGCAATTCATTTTTTTTTCTTTTTGGTTGTTATTATATTCAGTCTACTAATTTAATAGTCAAAATTGATTGAAAATTGAAGAAAGAGGATGTAAAGTTGATTATTTTGTCTAATTTTTTTGTGTTTGTTCCTTTTTGTAGCCTCTGTGTTGTACTACTACCTGTACAAGAGAA
>NC_050514.1:4339156-4349861 GCF_002922805.2 Oryzias melastigma
TGACTGGATTTAGATCAGCAATGATTTGATCTCACTGTAGATTGCAGTGGTAATTTGTGAAATTGTCAACTTTGACAAGTAAAAGACTTTAAAGGCAATTCATTTTTTTTCTTTTTGGTTGTTATTATATTCAGTCTACTAATTTAATAGTCAAAATTGATTGAAAATTGAAGAAAGAGGATATAAAGTTGATTATTTTGTCTAATTTTTTTGTGTTTGTTCCTTTTTGTAGCCTCTGTGTTGTACTACTACCTGTACAAGAGAACCTCTGAGTATCTGGGTGATCCTCGTCTCTATGAAGACTCCTTGTGGCTCAGAGAAGCCTTTGCCCGGATCAGGCAATGAACTTATTGCAGAAAAATTATATATATTTTTTTCTGGGTTAAAACCATTGACTGTATAAGATAATTGGACTGGGCAATGACTTGTTCCTAGTTTCAACCAAATGAAGTGAATTCAGTCGCCATTTTTCCGCGATATGTCCATCGCCATTTAACCACGAGGAACCAGACGTCCTCAGTAAGCCGTGATTGGTCCATGTTGTTCTGAGTCGATATTTCTATGGCAACCACTCTCTCCAATTAGGCATGAACCTGTTGGAAGACCACACCCCTTCCACTGAAAGTAGGCCAATGCTTCATACTTTCATTTATGCATCTGATTTGTCAGTTTATAACTTGAAAAACTTCCCCAACAGCAAAAATATAGTGAAAAAAAAACAGAAGTGTCAAGAATATGTGAAAAAAATGCCATGAAAGCGAGAATGGTTATTCTGATAAATAGAATGACTGTTATAGCTGTTTATTTCACAAAAGAAGTCAATGGGAATTTGGCTTCTTGGAGCCAGCAGGTACTTCCTGTTTGGAACGCAATGGGGGAGGGGTCACTCAGTCCAGTTCTCATATACAGCCAACGGTTCAAACCATATAGAAAATGAGAGAATGTGTTTTAATGACTTCTAAAGCAGACTATTGTGTTTGATCTTCTCTGAATTGATGCCAAAAGTTTTGGGAAATTATTTTTTAAGTTCAGCATTACTTTTGGGGAAACAGTTTTTTCACTTGCAAAGTAAAAAAGCAAACACATTTTTCATTGGCTGATTGCATTTGTTTTTGTTTTTTCTTTTTTTCACAACAGATTGTGCCAAAATGCAGGAAATTCATAAATAAAAAAAATATAACTCTTTTAATATTTTTCTCCTTTTACATTTCAGACAAAAAGTACATATAACATAATAGTATTTTGATACTACTTTCTAAAAAGCTCCTTATATATTAGAAGCCCATTAACTGGATAAACCTTTAATGGCACCAGGAGTTCCCTGATATTATATGTCATTTTGGATGTCAGTTTTATGTCTTTGAGGCTTATCATGAACTCACCATACAGTATTACAACTCTGGAATTAATCAAGATTCAAAGTTTACAAGTATTACAAATTTTTATCAAAGCATAAGCGAACATTACCACGCCTTAACGATGTGCTTTAAACTCAACAATTTAATGTACAAATATGCAGATATTTTGGCATGTATTTGTCCCCCTTTTTGTTTTCATCATAGCTTTTTGTGATAAACAATTGACACATTAATCCCTGTATTTTAATAAGTTTGAGGATATTTGTGTTGCTCTCAGTTTATTTGTATATTTGATAATGACCAAGTTTTCATTTAAACTTTATGTCTTAATGTACTTCTGAGCTGTCTGTGTAACTTGAATGTAATAAACTGTTCTTTGAGATCTGGTTCGTTTCCACATTACCAAAGAAGTCCTCTTTAAACATCTATTTTAATGTTTGTTCCAAAGCATGAGTCCACTTGACTGAGATGAAGCTGGTTCATCAGCTGACGGATCTCCTCAAGGAGCGAGTCGTTCTGCAAGTTGAACTGGAATGATTAAAAAAAAAAAAAAGGTTTAGATCCAACAGGACTGTTCTTTAAATCCAATGAAAGTACATTTTTATTTTGGTTTCAATAATCCTACACTACTTCCAAATGTAGCAACTAATACATGATAAAAAGACTCACCCTCACTGCATATTTATAAAACAGTTTAGCTTCCTGTTGCCGGGCAGACTGCAAACAAGAGGTTCAATAGACAATGAGTTTAGAGGCATTCAGCTCAATTTATTACCGACAACAACTCAGTAGGACACTGGTTTGTATTCTTGTAATTTTTGTTCATTTTTGTTACTAATAGGATAAATAAAAACTAAATGTTTTTTTATATCATGAATAAAACAAAGAGAAAACACCATATTTTCAAAATGTGAAACAGTTTATAACTTTTGAGAAGTTTATATGACTTCCTTTCAAAATAAAAGACATCCTGTACCAAGTAGGATCATCTCAATGCAGCAAAAATGTAGTAGTAATTTTACTGTATGTGGTAAATCTTAGCCAGAAATTCATGAATCTAACAAACTTAAATTAAATCAGAGCTAATGAAGTGACCCTGTTACATTTTTCACACAATAGCTTGAAATCTTCTATTTTTTTATTTTTTTCTAAGACAGTCCACCTTAAATCCAGTTTGTTTGTTTGAAGCACCGTGTAGTCTGAAAAATAAATGACTTTTTAAAAATAAAAACATTTTACTTTCACCAGAGAGCCATAATAGAGGGGTATTAGAGCATATGTTCTCTGGAACCCTGTTTTGTATAGGGCATGTTAGTCTTACATGACATGGCAAAAAATGACCTCTTTCCCCTATTTCAAAAAATAGGAAATAGGAAAAATTATTGTTTGTTTAATTATCAGTCTAATTTTATTACGATAATGTAAGGTGCATTTTTTTCTGTTTGGCATATTTTTAATTTAACTAAACACGTGGTACATGGTTTGAATTGAATTGGAAGGGGGACAGACGGTCACTGTGTTTAAGTAGTTTACTCACCTTAAGGCAGATCAGAGACAGGTAAGCCCACACTTCTGCATTCTCTGTGTTCAAGTGGTTGGCCTCAGTCAAAGCTTCCTCTGCTTCTTTAAGCTCCTGCAACTACCCAGAGACAAGACCAATATATTGTACACACAGCCAACCAAAAAAAAGAAAGAAAACAGATCGAATTTCTATTGTTAGATAATGTTCACAATAATGTTTTCATTTTTATTAAACCACCAAATTTGGTGCTATTTTTTTCTTCTTTTCTTTTTCTTGGCTTGATGACTTTGCATTCACTTCCAGAATTTAAGCATTAAAAAGTATGAAAGGGTCAATTTTACGTGGTAACAGGCGGTGCCCAGACCCAGCCAGGTGAGGCACGATGGTGACTGCTCACAAGCCTGCAGGTAGGTCACTTTGGCCTGCTGGAACTGAGAGTAAAATAGAACAGCAATTAGTGAGTAAATATAAGTTACAGTTTTTTATATTCTTATACATTCTTCAGTTGCACCGTCTGGGATAATAAGGGATTATAATTGGACTTTTTCTTTTTAATAGCCTCACAGTTAAATGTTAAAAAGTTAGCGTGTAAGTAACCCCAGTAAATATGTGTCAAGAGGTCATTTAAACATCAATATCTGACCTTCCCCTCCAGGAGATAGATGGATCCCAGGCGCAGCAGAACAATGTGAGAGTCTGACGGGTTCTTGATAATGTTGAGGCTCCACTCATAGCTCTCCATTGCCTCAGTGAATGCACCTTGCAGGTAGTGACAGTGACCTTTGAGAGCCCAAACATCCGCATCCTGTTCATAAAGTGAAAGTTACATTTTTTTAATCACATTTTTAAATATAAAATAACAGCAAGATGTGTATGGAATTTTTGGAAGTTTTCTTTCTAAATCTAATAACTTGGGATTAATAATACTAAATTCTTGATATGAATGTTTTTATGAAAGCCATACTATTTGCTTTTTCCTTTTCACCCAAAATTTCAAACACAATTTTAAGGTGTCACAGGAAAAAAATTCCCCATAAATATCACATTGATCAGAGCATTTAGGTTAACCAGAGTTGCTTCATTTTCTCTACAGTATCAAGCAGAGATTGCACTCAGGAAAGATTTGCCGTGAAAATGATAATACTAACAACCTTAATACAACTAGTGTTGGATTAAATCTGTAACATCTGTTGGCTCTTCTTTAATCTCACAGAAGTCTGCAGGAAGTTGCAGCTTTAGAACAAGCTAACGTCTGGACAAGTGTGACAACAAATTAAGATTTCAGACTTTACAAGAAAACGTGTAGAATCAGCAAAGATTATTATTTGTTGAGAGCATAGTTGCAGGAGTACCTCATTTGTGAGCAACAGTGCTTCCTTGAGGCTGTCAGCAGCACTGCTGTAGTCACCTTTGAGCAGCTGCAGCTTGGCCAACAGAACAAGGTAGGACAAACTACGGCCGCCTTCAGAGCACAGAAGTTCCTGCGATAGAGCATGCTCTGCCATCTGAGAAAAAAAAAGAAAAATCACTTTATTTATTTATTTGTTCATTTAGTTGTATTTTATGTATTTTTGTTTTGTTTGTTATTTTTTGCTTTTTATTTATACATGTTTATTTGTTTATATTCATTCATTCGTTTATTTATTTTTAAAATGACACTTTTAAAAAATCTATTTGTGTTTTTATCTATTTATTTATTTGTTTGTCATTTAGTCATTTTTCTCATATTTATTTTATTTTTTATTGCTATTTATTTAAATGTATTTGTTTTTATTAATTCATTTATTTGCCTATTTTATTTTTTATGATAGTATTTATTTAAATCTGTTTAGGTCTTAATATTTATTCATTCTTTCATTTATTTGTTTATTTATTTTAGTATTTATTTATTTAGCCATTTATCTATATATTTATTGACTAATTTAAATGTATTATTATTTTTATTTTTTATTGCTTTTTTATTTAGTGTTTTTAAATTATTTTACAAATATTGTTTTTTATTTATTAACAAGTTTAATTATTTATTTTGTTTATTTGTCTTTTTATTTATAGAAACATAAATAGTCTTGTATTCCTTTCTTTCTACTAATTTCTTTTTTTTAATTTATATTTGTTTATTCATTCATTTGTTTGTTTTATATTTATATTTATTTATTTAAATTTTACCCCTGGGAACATTAGATAAAGACGTTTTTGGCTGCAACTATTTCCAAAATACAGACTTTTTAGAAATTACTTTTACAGTAATATCACAAACAACAAAACAACCTGGGATACACTATATTAAAAGTACCGGTAATAAGAAGATGAAAAACATTATTTGTAGCTCTTTGTGTGTTTACCTGTGGGGCATTGTTTTCCAGCAGGAACTGAACTGTTTGTGTATAAATTGTAGATAGGAGTTTTCTGGGGGCAGATTTGCTGTCAAGCTGAGCTGGAGGCTCATCCCAGCCCTCTGAGTCCTGCAGGTCTAAAGTCTCTGCGGCTGGCAGCAAAACAAATCATCACTGTCAGGAAAACATCTGCCTGCAGTTCAGGTTGACTTCTATCTCAGGCTGAGACAGAGAGTCAGAACCTTCAGACTCAAAGTGTGGGACAAGTTTCACTCTCAAACGGTACTTGTCAGCAACAAAAACATCCAAAAGCATAATGGTAGCAGTCAGAGGAGGCTGTGTCATAAACACTTTCTGTTCCCTCATTCTTTTAGTGCTGCACATCACCTTCCACAGTAGCAGGCTGCAAGGGCACAGCCCCCTTTTCCCCCTGCTGATCTGTTTCTGTCTTGTTTTGCTCCTCTGTGTCTTTTTCTCTTTCTTTGGGTCCTTTGCTCTTTGCTTCATCTCCTCTCAGCAGCTTTTTGGCCTCAATAAAAGCCCACTCTCCCAGGATCGGTTCATTCTGGCTCTCATGGAGCAAACCTTAACAGAGAATACAGATATGCACACGAAAAATTACAGTTTTCTCAGCCATAAATCAAGTTGTAATGAGAATAAAAGTAATTACCAAGCATTTTTCCCCTACTATTCATTATCTTGCAACACAATGCATTTGTATATGCAGATTAAATGCCCGTATTAAAAAACTGTAATTCAGTTTGCTTCAACTCCACTTTAATCACAAGTGTGGTATAATTCCAGTCATGTTTTCATGCCATTCATTCTATTTGTGTGTGTGTGTGTGGGGGGGTCTTGAGGTGAGTTGGTTTTAAAAAAAACCTGAAAAACATTTTTCTATTAGTACAGTTTGATTTGATTTCTTCTCAAGGACCTCTGTGACTCCTTCTAACATCAAATCAGCAAGACAAACATCAAACCCCTGCTCTGTTTACAATGAACTTGACACTTTATGACAGTTCCTGACAGTTACAATAAAAGTCTTTGAATCTTTATTGCATAATACTACCTGTTACATGTTGCATAAAAAGCAAATTCTGCTCCTAAAATACAAATACATCTAAAAGATTTACTGTAGCTTGCACCGTATTTAAAGAGGTCAACTGTGATGGTAGAATCTGATTTTAGTTTAAATGAAATCAAATCAAGTAAAGAAAACATGAAAACCAATATTGAATCTCACCTAACAGCGTCCATGCGGGTACACTTGGCGGATCAGTGGTGGCGGCTCGTTCCAGGAAGGTCTGGGCTTCTGTGTAACGCTCAAACATCAAAGCCAAGACTCCCAACATCATCAAGCTACAAAGTAGAAAGACAAGTTTATTACCAAGCAAGTCAATTGTAAGTTTATGTGGGAGTTTTATTGTGATGCAAGTGAAAAAAGTTACACATGTTGAGAGGCATTTGTGTGAGGCACTTTTCAGTTCTTTAGTTAAAAGGTCACCAAAAAAGGAAAAAGAATAAGAAACTTCCCTGGAATTTAAATCACAAACGCAAAAAATACACAATAATTAAATAATTAATCATTAACTAAATTAAACGTTGTGTTCTCAAATCTAAAAAAAAAAATCCAACTGTTTAATTGCAAGTAGGTTTTCTTCAAGCTCAGCTGAAAACGTCTCTTACGGTGCTCTCGGTATGTCTTGGTGTCTGTTTACTATGGCAAGCGAAAAGGATCATAAATCGCCAGGAAAAGTGGCTTAAAAAAACGGTGTGTTGACCATCAAAAATGCAACTTTTAACATGTGTAGTTCTTCACAGAACTAACGCAAACTAGCCCTCAACGCTACAGCTATTATCTTTTATGTAAGGGATAAAGCATGCAGTGTTTTTTTTAACAAAAAAATAACATGAAGGCTCTAATCACATTACACAGTAAACTGTAGAACACATGTGTCAGAGTCAAGGCCCGGGGGCCGAATCTGACCCCCTGGGTAAGTGTATCCGGCCCTCCAGATCATTTTATTTTGTTGCATTTTGTAGTTTTAATCTTAGTTTTCTCTTTAAATGTCCTCCACCATGAGACATGCTAAAAACACCAAAAACACAATTTTCATTGGAGTGACACTACAAGATAACTATCTTAAAGAGCATAAAGAACAAGCCAACAATGTAACTGAACTCTTTGTATCACTTTAAATCACTAAGTCCATGGAATTCTTCAAGGCCTGCATTACTGTGGATCAATTCTGACAAGACAGGAACAACTTCTTCTGCACTAAAGTTAGTAGCAAATAGTGACACATATACAGTGCTCTCTTATGGTTGTTTCTATTTTATTATTTATTATTATTATTTTTTTTTCTAAAGTCCCATATGAGTCCTAGACACACTCCTGGCCAAACTTTGCAACAAAGAAAAGGTGACTTATGCCAAAAAAAATCAAGATATATATGTTTTTGTTCAATAGTGGAGAATTGGTCCGTTTTAAAATAACTTCCCAAAAACAGAGGAGCCCAAAGGTTGCCCATTGTTTTTCTTTGGTGTAAAAAGCATTATCTTTAGTCAACTTTTTCTGTTTGGATATGTAAATACAAGTTTCTCACCTGGGTTGGTGCGCTTGGTTGGTTGCTACGGCATCATAGAAACATTCTTTTGCCTTTATGTAGTCTTTGGTCAGCATGAACAGACTACCCCACCCAAACTTATAGGACGCATCGTGGGTGTGCCTTACCACGAGCTGAAAGGGAATTAAGGATTAATTTAAAGACTTTAGTTATTTCATTGTCATTTTAACATATTGCATTATAACATCTGCCGCCTACTGTCCAGCACTTTACAAGCAAACAGTACAAGTTCCCTAATTGTTCTTGAACATGCATACTGATAAACTGGACAAAGTCTTAATTTATTGAACAATTTGGTTATTCCAGATTTGTTTTTTTTTGTACCTCTTCATAATACTGAGCAGCCAATTGATAATTCCCAGTTAGTTGTGCTTCTTTGGCAAAATGTAGGAGCTGGGAAGAATGTAAGGAGATTTCCTCAGGGCAGTCCTCAACAACATCACTGCAATAAATCTGGTAAAAATAACAGAAAAAAAGGCAAACAGGAAATGAAAAGTTAGCACGCATCTTCACATTTATCAAAAAAATGTTTGTTTTTCCTTTACTTTGCTAAGAGCTACACGCGTCTCATCCACCAAGTAAACATAAAGCTGGCTGACAAATTCTTGTGACTCCTGAGGGTCACTGAAAGTATCTGTCTGCCGCAACTTATCTCGAACAATCCTTACAATGGCATGCTGCAGAAAAAACAAGAAAAAGCATCAATGGAAGCATCATTTTCAAGAAAATCTGCAATGTATTTTAAAATGTATGTTTATTGACCTTGAACTTCTCATGGAAGGAAAAGTATCTTCCAGAAACATTGAGAGCTCCCATCAGCTGCTTCAACATTTGTTCCTGGCTTTCGTTTTGTGGCAGCTCACGAGACGCTCCGAACAGTTCGTTATACTGCTGGGATATCACATCTACTGCATCACCAACTTGTTTATGGAATTCTAGAACTGCCTGCAACAGAACACACCAGCAGAGAGAAGTCAGAAAAAGAAGATGGCTGTATGGGTTACCTTGTGTCTGTGACAAAGCTTTTACTTTTTCTGCTCTGTTTGGACCCTCTGGTGGCAGAGGTCTGGGAGGGATTAGTGCCTTCAACCTGCAGGGAGAAAAATACACTTTAACACACTTAAAATTAAATTTACTCCTTGGAGTCAAGCAGTGTATGTTGAAAGTGGAACAGATGATTAGTTTTGGTGTGGATTGCTACTAAGTGTCCGACCCTCTACACATGAGGCAAAAGACTGATATTTGCTATGTTCAAATTCCCTCTATGTTCCCTAACTACTAAAAAAGTATGGTGCAGGACTTTAGTGCCCTGGATTTTAAAAGCAATTCCAACACCATCCTCACTACATTTCAATTGCTCACTACGTCAGCAATTTCTAAGTATAAAAACCTAATAAATTTGAACTTTTTACAAAGACTATTAATGAATCCACTCAGATATTTATAAAAAATAAATACATATTTTTTTTCACATACTGTTCAAACACAATGCATTGTGGTCTATATTCGACAATCAAGAGAGCATCGATGCACATTGTTTTTTTTACAAAGACTTCTGGGAGATTTCTAGAACACTGGATTTTGGAATTCTAAATTCAGACAGCTCTGCAAAATGGCGATTGCACCATATAGTGCACTAAGTAGTGAAGGAATTTGGACACAACCCTGTAAATTAAACATTTCAAACATTCGGAGTGTGACCACTTACTTTCATTGAGAGACCTGATCTGATTTGTTTTTGTTTTTCTTTATTCACCTCAGTAGTTGAATTGTATTGAAAGGTATACAAATCTTAGTGTTTAGCATTATTTAACACCATTACGTAAAAAAACTAACAGTAAACATCACCGAGTAGCAGTGCAATTCATTCATAGAAGCTTAAAGTAAACGACTTCAAATGGTGGGAATCACTGGCTGACACGATCTGAGGTCCTGCGGTGTGATTTGGGTGAAGACTCGACACATTAAGAGTTCAAATATTTGAACTTTGGTGAGGTTGACGCTTTGCTTCTTCTGTATTGTGAATGAGATTTACACAGCCACTGCTCCATGTAGTGACCAGGCTAAAAACATTTGGTGGTAGCTGCTGGCATACACTTTTGGGGTGTCAAAAGAGAGGCGTCCGATGCTAATTTGATGCGCAAATTGCGTTCAGGTGTGAATCCAGAATTAGAATTTTTTTTTTTAAAGGAGCTACATTTAAAAAACAGCAGACCTCCACACCAATGGACAACATTAGCTCCGACATGAAACTGTTAGGGATTGCTAATTACTATTTAAGGAAAAAAGCCTTACCCCTGTATAACATTCGAAAACCCATTGTTTATATCTTGATCTTTTATTTTCTATCCTGTAGTTCATCATCATTCCAGTAGAGGCAGTAGAAGGACCTTTCTTGTTCATTTCAAAATGGCTACCTACATGAAGTCTCAACAAGCCTTTTGGTGGGAAAAGATTTGCTAATTTTTATTATTTTATGGTGAGAATACCTCTCCTGTTGCTATTCATTGTTAAATGACTACTTGGTGTATTAAATCCGCTCTCTTTAGGGTCCAGATGACTCCAACCACATATTGATGTGTGATTCCTTCCATTACAAATCTGGACAAAGGTGGATAAGAATATATGTCTGCCATGGACATTAGTGAAACTCAAAAATCAATGATTAAAAAAAAAGTTCAGCGCACTGTCTTGTGGGGTCCAGATGACCCAACTTTTAATGTAAACAAGCCAAGGAGAGCGGAAGGGTTACAAGACCGCTTTAAAGTTGTTAATAATTCATTATTTATAATACAGTTACACCATTTTAAAAATGTATGAATCAAATTTGAGACAGTGGGTAAATATGGTGCTTTCCCCCCCTGA
>NC_050514.1:4349970-4368733 GCF_002922805.2 Oryzias melastigma
AAAAAAAAGAAATTTCTATCCATTATTTGATGATAAGGGAGTTAAAAAGTGAACTCAATCAAGAACATGTTTTCTCAACTCATCGTCATAAGAACATTTAATTCAGGGTTTGAGTTTCATTACCTTCTGGCCACTTCTTCTGGAGATATTTGTGCCACCAGTGGTTTGTCCAAGGCTATTTTAATGACAATGAAGGATTTGGCCTCCAAGTACATCTGTCATTAACATACAGGAAATGAAATGTTAGAGGGAATGAGTATTAACGACTTTTTGGGTTTATCAGTGTTAACCGTGAGTTGTGTTGCTGTACAGGGAATCTCACATTTGCTTCCACGTTGAGTTGTGGTTCATTCTCAGCCAGACTGGTGGCAGTGTCATTTGGTGCCATTCTGTTGCTGCCCGAAGGTTGCTGGGTGTTTAAACACACAACTTAGTAGAATTGGCTTTAATAACAAAATCTTTCTTGTACATGAAATATGAGTACTCAGTGTTGGGAGTAATGCTTTAAAGTAACATTATTTATTGATTTAACTAAATAGTGTAAGGCACTGCTAATACATTTATTGTACAACTTTACTGAGTGTGTGTTCACTTAGTTTTGCTTTTCAATGAACTAAAAAGTTTTATTTAATACTTCAAACATGAACAAATCAAAAGTTCACTCTAGCTGTGTTTCTTATTTGTTGTTGGTCAGTGGGTGAATATGGCAAAAGAGATTACATTTGTGAGAGGGACACAGGTGCATGTGTTTTCATTTTTCAAGATTTATTCATGTTGCTTTCTCTTTATTTTTGATCCAAAGTTAAGTTCTCTGGTGAAAGTACTTGAAAAGAGTCTTGAGATAAATAATAGTTTTAGACAATTATGTCTTGTTTCCATTATAAAATAGAGGCACTAAGCTGGATTTTTTTGGACCCTGTTGGTTGTAGGCCCATAGAAAAATGGAACGGACCGGTTAAAGCAAAGCTCCTGTTGAAACCCATTGATTGGTAGAAGGTCATAACGACAAAAGAAAGGCCTAAGAAGGAAACTATTCCTCTTCGCCGTCGGCAATCTTCTGTCAAACAACAAATGCTCTGTATATATACAAAGTACCAAAAGCCAAGCAGAAAAAAAAGAGCATCTGGATGACCTCCATTGTTATTGTTGACTTAACCCTGCATGCACCGTGTGTGAATGTGTGTGTGAATGGGTGAATGGGTCTGTGACTGTTGCGCTTTGGGCCCTCGAAGGAGAGTAGAAAGTGCTATACAAGTATACGCCATTTACCATTTACCATTTACCGTGAAAATCCTGGTCCATTCTAGACTGGACCATGCCGTACCAGACAAGACCGGACGACTAAGTGGGAGCGAGGCTTAAGATAAAGGAGTGGTTGGAAGTCGCAGTTAGACATAATCAGTGGGGAAGTACAGTTTAGAAGTACCTTGCTTGGCACTCCAAGTAGAGTGTGGATACATCAAATGAATGTGTTCTACTTCTTTTGGGAAAAATGTAGCTTACAATTTTTTTAGCCAAACATTCTTGGACAATCAAGAAACATTTCTGACCTTTTTGGCGGGCTCTTTGGGATCCTTGGCTGCTATGTAGTTCCCATCAAAGTTCTTCCCAGTTCTTTTTTGTGTTCCAGCAGCCGAGTTGGCACGGGATCTGGCCTGATTGGCTGCTGCTTTAGCTTGCTCCTTCAACACACTTACACTCCTCTTGGCCTTGTAACAACAACAAAACAATAAATACATAATGACAAACACACTTTGGAAACAACCTGCCACTGAAACTAGCCCAAAAAGGGTATTGGGTATGTGGAATATTAATGAAAACACCTTCTTAGAAAGGTCACAGGCATTAAAATCAAGGTCTTAATCAGGAGTGTTGATGTGTAACCTGATTTAGCAGCTCAGCTTCAGAGAAGGCCTGAATGGCGTATGCTCCTCTGATACTACTGACTCCAGGATACAGCAGCGGTCCGAAGTCCACATAAGCCACGCCATGGAAAGGTATTTCTGAGTTGTCACTCCCCAGCTACAAACACATAGATTCATATATTTTGGTCCATTCAGGTTTAATACTGGAATTTTCCAAATATGACCAGTCAAGCTGCATATTACTGTAATAGCAACTTTTGTTGGTCATATTTTTACCAACTGAAAACATACAACAAATAATTACTGACCTTTGCTAATGGAGAAGTTGACCTCATGACTTCCACTGGCCACAGTCTGCTCTCAATAATCTTCTGTTGTAGCCTAGAAAGTGGGTGAATAATGTCACTCATCTTCATGTGCTTGTTTGCATGTACAATGTTGTGTTGTCTTGTAGGTAAAAAGTGACCCACTGCCATGTTTAGTTGTTAGGGGTGCAACGATTAATCGACAAATTCATTTCTATTCCTATGATTCGACCACATTGATGGGTCTGAGGAAAGTTGTTCCTTGACTCAACCAACACCATTAGAAAATGGTTTCAAAATGAAATAAACTGATCTTATTGCTATTGGAAAATAGCATTTGGATTGAAGTACAGTAGCATTATTTTACAATAATGTAAAAATGATCAATTTCCATCACAGCAGACAACACACGTGTGATGTCAGCAAAAACTGATCAATCCATCATTACAGTCCAATGTATGGAAACACTTTGAATCTAGCACAGACATTTGACCGTACAGTGTGGTATGAGGTTTTCATAATGTTCAATTTGTATTATTTTGATGTGGAAAAACAACAATGAGCTGAACTTTATGAAGCTAAAATGTGAATGGATTTGAAATTAAATACTGTTTACTTATCAGTTTGTTCATATATTTTTATATCAATCTGAAATAAAAACAGAAGAATAAAGCAGTAGAAATGTAAAATAGTTTTTAAAAATATCAAAAATAAATTCAAAAAAGCGTAGCAGTCCTGTAGTTTTCTCCTGCCAGTCAATCCATAACAACTCGCACAGACAGAGCACTTAACACCTCCAAAACCGAAAAAAAGTCATCAGTTTGACAACAGCTGTAAAGATTTCACAAAAATAAAACACAACAATTTGTGTTTAATTCACACCTCTAAATCTGCTGTGATGGGAAGAAAGTGGAAAACATCCATCCATCCATCCATCCATCCATCCTTCCCATATAACCAAAAGTATTCCCCAACCCATCAGATCTCTGCATATAGAGGTCTACCACACAACTACTTGTAGTCGTTTACACATTTTTTGGGATATTTTTATATGTCTATTAGAGTATTAAAAAAACATTTATGAGTTAAAAAATAAATAAATAAAAACTGCTATTTCTCATCCATCTTCAGAACCACTGAATCCCCTTTGGGGTCACAGGGTTGCTGGTTCTAATACAGCTGCTGTTGAAGGTGGAGTACAACATTCCAGTTTGTCACAGGGCCACACAAACATGCAGAAGCAATTTGCAGACAGCTGTTAACCTCTGAAACATGTTATTGTGGGAGATAGAATGACTAAATCCACACCTGTAGAGGTAGAACATGCAAACTTTACACACAACAATTTCAGCTGGAATTTGAACAAAGTTCTTCTCAGTGTAAGAGGAAAGAGCTAACCACTACGCCACCGTGTGGCCTTTTCACTCACAGACAACTAGGAATCACAACGGTCTACATTCCAAGAAGTAGTACAGGTTCCTGCTAAGATGTACCTGAGATTGAAGGGTCTATGTCTTGCAAAGTACATTGTTTGAGCTTTTAAGTGTATTATTTTGTTCATTCCTCGCTATAAACAACCCCAAAATAGTACTGTGATCCAATTACGCAGACCCCCTCCCAAACCATGAACACTTTGATATTTGATGTCTATCAGATGCATAACGCATATCTACAGCTGTAAGCATTGAAATATCTAGGATTTAGACATCTAATAGATGTGTCCGGGCCTAGAGGGTTGAATCCATTTGAAATTATTTCCCAGAAGACAAATGTTCAAGCGTTTTTTCTTTTACTTGAAAACAAATGAATCTAACCCCTGTGAAGAGACTGCTGTGATTGATTTTTCAAGAAATCTTTTTCTTCAGTTAAAAAATAAAGACTAATTTCAGTTTATGCCAGCACTGCCATGCCATCACACTGACAAGAGTTTTGTTTTTTCATTTGCAGTTTTTAAGTGTTCCTGTTTGCACTGTCATTTGAATCCGCAGCACATTGTGCTTGTTGCTGGACCGAGGTTTTGTCCAGTTGATGGAGGATTTGTTTTTTTTGCAGGTGTCAACAGTTATTGAATGCATGTGAGTTATAGTTTTAATTTGCATCTCACACTGAGGTCTCTTGGCCACTGTACATTTTGTTTGGTTGCAATTGTTCAATTTAAGTTTCTCTGGCATAATGTGCTGGTTTGTAATACAACGTTTTACCTGCTAACATGCTATAGAAATATTGGTTATTTGAAGGAGAACAAAAACAGCGCAAACAGAAATTTGAAATGTTGACCCTATTTAGGAGGAAAGTAATATTTACAGTGGTATGTACAAAAAGAAATATCATTTCTGATTGATAGATACAAAGGAATGGAGGAAACATGCTAATAACTAATGGCCATGTTAGTTCTGGAGTAAGTTAGTAAACTACGGTGGCCCTGAAGTGCAAATCACTCAATGCAAAAACATATTTAAGTTCTATTAAGAATTATAAAAGCAAAAAACAATATTGCATATTAGAAATCAAAATTCCAGAAAACGGAAAACAAAAGTCATTTACAGAAATCAAAATGCAGTTTTAAACATTTGACAAAAGAAGAAACCAGGAAATAATTCATGAATGAATTTACATTAGTTCAATATATTTTATTTTTTTCAAGCAGTATAGTCTATGAATGTTCTTTGAAATAGTAAAACCCATAAAATCTGCCAAAAATAAATTTGCATGAACAGAATACTTTTTTCTAAGCAGAATTTAAAAACTGAAGATCTTTGTAGTTTACCTGGACGCTCCTCCTGCATCCAGAAAGCAGCAGATCTCAGAGTCCCAGCTCACTCTGCTCTTTGTGCTTTCAGCCTCATGGCAAAACACTTGATCCTGCACACATGTATTCAGACTGTAAATGTTACTGCCTCTCAAACTGCTTGGTAGTATAAATTAAGGCTGTCAAACAGATGTCTACGTCCGTGTTATGCACACCTGGAGGAGCCTTTTATCCCGCTGGTCGTTTAAGAAAAAATATAAATATTGAATAAATTATTAGAACTTCAGTCCTATTTTATTTTTACGTTTAAATTGTTTTTTTTGTTACAAAAGCGGATAGAAAAACGCTTTGGGTCATGTGTTCCTGGTAATGTTTCTAGCATGTGTTACACGAACCGCTCTTGCTCCTTTTTTAAAAAAAAGGTGATTTTCATGAGAAGTTAAAACAAGCATAATTTTATTCACCTTTTAGCGCTTGTTTTTATCCAAATGATGAAGCAAAAGTTTATTTAAAAAAAATAATAACAAAGTCCAAAGTGTGAATAGTTCAATTCCTCCGCTGTGTTTCATTTCTTTCTCCGTGTGTTCCATTCTCTTCTCTATTTCTTTTCTGATTCATTCCAGTCTTTAAAATTATTACATTTACCCAGATAAGTTAAAGGAAACTATAAAATCACTCCCATGTCTTCTCTACTGCCTTGCTGTTGTGGTAAACTGTGTAATATTGTATATCAACATTTGAATTATGGTATTAATAAGACGTTCATGTTCAATATATTTTTTTGGATTGCTCAGAAAACTCTTCCTACTGTTTTTTTATGTAGTAAATTGAGCTCTCTGGACCTGATGTTTTATTGTTTTTTTGTTTTTTATTTGTTCAAGATTGAAAATAATTACCCCTTGGTAGTGTCAAATTAAGGGTTGAAAATCTTTTATAATAATAATGATAAAAAAAATAAAAAAAATTAATAAAGCCACCTTTTTAGTTTTATTTTGATCTTTTTCTATGCCACAATGTCACAAACTTAAATAAAATACCTCAAAACAATTAATTACATAATTATTTAATTACAAAAAAGTAATGACATGACAGCACTAGTGTAAATGTATCGTAGTATTTGTCAAAGTTTAGAACAAAATGGCTGCCCGTGTGTGACTACCTCTTTACTGGTTGGTTCTTCATCTTTTTCTGGTTGCTCTAACTGGACATCATGCTGGAGGTAGCTTTTAGACACACTCTGATGGTTCATCAGTTTCTTTTTATCGTCGTCTCCTCCTGGTTTGAGTTGCCCTTCAGAGAACATCACCACTTGATCTTGCTGACAGATAAAGAAATACCTTGATCACATGTGCACCTTTTGACCGTGATAAGATATTCTTTTGGGATAAATAATTTTATGAAACAAATGAGAAAAAAAACTGAAGTGATGGCTAAAATTACCTCTGCAGTGAGAGGGACTTCCAGAGCAGCAGCATATGTGACAGGAGTGGGAACAGGAACCCAGGACTCAGGGACAGAATAGACTGCATCCAAAGTTATTTTCAGGAAATTGGAGGAAGACAGTTCATCCTCGGATAGCAGTGGATCAGCTACACTCACACATACGTCCAGGCTCGGCTGCTAAAGAGGATCAGATGATAAAATGCAAGAATGTTGTGTGTTTCTTTTAAAAAATGTTATCTTGCCTCAAATAAAAACAACAGTTACATGCTTTGCAGGAGGTGCTTTACAAGGTTGTAATTCATTTTTAACATAAACACAAAAGACGGCAAAAAAGGCAACTAGAGTTTAAAGATGAAAAAAGTTGAAATGTAAATTTTGGATCTTTAAGCAAATGAGTCTGTAAAGGTCGCGTCACACAGCCACTACATACATATAGTCGCATTTTCCACATGTAAAATTTCAGTCTTTCATGTTACATGCGTGACATACATAATTCATAATTACGTGAATTCTGTTTAGAGCTGTTCAAAATTTTGGGTCGGTTGCAGTTTATGCACAATTTATATAGTTTACATGCAATCATGACGTAAATTTTACGCAATTGTGCATGATTATTGCATATAGTATAAGCAAATCTGTGACTGTTCCACATGTGTCTAAAAGACTTTTCACACATGAACCACCAATGTATAACTTTTGTATGGCGTATACGGCGCACATATCAAGTTATAATTATGTAATTGATACACGAATTACTAAGGAATTGCATATAAACAGCTCAATAATCACGAGCGATTCATGCACATCTCACATATTGTGTGACAGGT
The DNA here is from genome assembly GCF_002922805.2 of Oryzias melastigma. NCBI lineage: Eukaryota > Metazoa > Chordata > Actinopteri > Beloniformes > Adrianichthyidae > Oryzias > Oryzias melastigma. Next base: position 4,357,160 of record NC_050514.1, read on the forward strand.
ACATAATTCCATCACTGGAGTTAAAGTGAAGAAATTCAATGAAGCGCGGGTTAACCTGTCCTCTGCATGGTTTATTCCTACACCTTCTGTGGTTTTTAAAGTGGTTCATTTGTGATACATTTGTGGAAATTCATTCATTCATCTTCCGGACCGCTTCTTCCCATTCGGGGTCGCGGGGGTGCCGGAGCCTATCCCGGCTACTGATGGGCGAAGGCGGGGTACACCCTGGACAGGTCGCCAGTCTGTCACAGGGCCTCAATCACACACACATCCACTCTCACATACACACCTAGGGGCAATTTAGAGTCACCAATGAACCCATGAAGCATGTTTTTGGACGGTGGGAGGAAGCCGAAGTCCCCGGTGAAAACCCACGCATGCACGGGGAGAACATGCAAACTCCACACAGAAAGGTCCCAGCCGGGATTCGAACCGGGGCCTTCTCGCTGTGAGGCGAGAGCGCTAACCACCTGCGCCACCGTGCAGCCACATTTGTGGAAATTTCAAATAAAAAGCACAACTTTCTCACTTTTTCTGCAAATATTCATGTATGACAAATTTTCATTTGTGTAATATGTTCAAAATGTCCGTAGTGGCTGTGTGACACGGTGTCAGGAGCCAGAGTTCTGTTTCCTCCTCTGGACACCAGTGGGAGCCATCTCCATACTACATCTCCCAGCAACCCCAGCACACATTCCCCAGCTGACTCATCTGATAATCACCCACCTGTCACTTAAGTACGGCACAGAACCTTGCTCTATGCCTGCATTACTGAGCGTTTCTGTCTGGACCTGATCTTCTCTTTCTGACCGTTTCATCTGATTGCTCGCTGCCTGCCCTGACCCTCGCCTGGACTCTGACTACTCTACTCTCTTCTTGGATGATTCCATGCCCGTGATTGACCCCGGCCTGTCTGACCCTGATTTGGCTTTGTGAACTTATTTCCTGTCTGAACTAATAAACCTGCTGCACATGGAACCAGCTGTCTGCCTGTTTGTGACACACGACCTGGATTTCCATGAAATGATGACGATTTTAGTGAATCTCTGGAAGGATTACTGGAGTGTTGCAACTTTTCTGAAAAGTTTCTAAAAATAACACAGACAGTACTTTAAGGAAAAACTATAAGTACAGCACCTTAAGCAAAATTAGATAAAGAAAATAAAGCTGCAAACAGCTTTCTAAGGCTCGCAGGCAATTGCTATGTTAATTGCGGGGGCTAAATTTTCCCTCTAATGCACAGTAAGGAAGAAGAATTGCAAAAATAATCTAGTAATCAATATTTTGGTACCAAATGAAACAATATTCAATATTTGAATAATGCAAACTGCAAACATGTGATTATTGGTATCTCTACTGTTGCGGGATAACTAACTAACCAACCTTGTGACTGAAGCCCAGCTGGGAGTCTCTGACAGAGGAGCTGTTCACTGGATTGACCGGAAGAATGGAGGAGAAACTGCTCTGACCTGTTCACATATGAATAAATGAAGATCAAATTCCACTTCCAGTCCCACAAAAGCAGATCTTTTAAAATGATAAACAACTGCACCTTGCAGAAGTGGCATCAGTCCTAATGCTGCTTGACCCAGCGCCACAGTATTTATCTTAGACTTCTTCTCCTCAGGAAGGAGCTCCAGAACTGTGACTAAACACATAAAGGACAACTTTCATTCTGATAAACTTTATGCAAATCAAAACTTTAGGCCTCTTAATTCAGTAGTTTACATGTAAGTAAAGTGATGCAATATCATACTATACGTTTTAAGTTAAATACAATCATAAATACAATCATAAATTTCAAGTAAACACATTTGATTTAAGGGTTTTACAGTATTATATACATCGTCAGGTACACTCATATCAAAATGTATTTTAAAAACTGTTTTTAGTTTCTCAGACACACAAAGCTCACTCATGACTGGTTTTTGGGCAACGTCGCTCCGAGTCCGAGCGTCATTCGGGAGTTGTAGGAGGAAAGTAAAATTGTAGTCCACTGGATGCCCTTCAGGGTCGCCTGGCTTCTTCTCCGACTCTCCCAGAACCTCTCCATTGAATGCAGCCTGCAGAAAGCTCTGAAAACTGCCTGCCTTCCGTCCATGCTGAAATGACAAGATGCAGTTCACACACCATCAGTGATGGATGTATTACCTCTTATTGAGTACTATTTTAGTTTTTATAGCTCACTCGTGGTCGATAAAGATTGTTGCCAAAAGTTTGTTAAAAAAAAACTTTAATGTTAAAGTGAAAACAAAATCCCACAAAGAAGGAAACAAAATATATAAAGAAGTTTAATTGTTTGCATAATTATTCCCTTCAAGTCAATATTTAGAAGCACCTTTGGGTGCCATCAAAACATTGAGTCTGAGTGAATAAGTCTCTATTAATCGTTTACGTCTGTATTATTGCTCCATTTTTTATTTTATTTTTTTTTGGGAGGGGGGCAAAATTGCTCAAAACCATTCCTTTGCAGCCTTTGCAGTATGCTTTGGATCAATTTCTTGGTGAAAAGGAAGTCTTCTCCCAAGCCGGGGTTCTCTTACAGATGGACAAAAGGTTCTCCCTCAAGATTTTATAATATTTTGCAGCATTTATTCTGCGTCTATCTTCATGAGACTTCTGTTCCCATTGAAAAAAACGAAGAAAAAAAAACATCTTTCTGACCGTTTTATTTTTTTTTACAAAAAGGCCTTAAATTTGATCAAAGTGCTTATTCAAAGTGTTGTCATAAGTATGTATATCAGTGTCTAATTAATTATTAATAACTATAAATTGTTTATGTATATTTAGTGTTATTTATTATCTGCTGTTTTCAATAGAGCCATGAAAACAAGAAAATGTTCCCGTGTGGGTTCAATAAAGTTCTATTCTATTCTATTCTATTCCATTCTATTCTATTCTATTCTATTCTATTCTATTCTATTCTATTCTATTCTATTCTATTCTATTCTATGACGTTTATGTTCCAAAAACACGTGCCCCATATTGTTAATAACTTTTAAAAGTAACTCAGACTTATAATTAAAAACAAGGACTGCTGTAATACGAGTGTACATGTGAGAAAACTAGTTTGTAAGCTAAATTAATTAGCCTTTTTGACTCAAATCGAATGCCGTCGTTCATGCTAACATGCAATTTTATCAACTTACCACGTTCTGTCCCTGCTTTACGGAAATGTTTATGCTTACAACAGCCTCTTCCGTCTTATCAGGCGTCTCCATTGCTGATTTAATACCAAAAAACTACATCAAACAACTCTGCTAAGTCGAGCTCAGTTGTCTGAGACAAGGTGTTTCCATGGTAACACGTTCTGATGGTGTAAGGTTTAGGAAACCTCGAACTTTACGCAACATAACATAAAACGTTACTCAAATGTCGCAAACCAAAGAGTATATTATAATTAGGATGCTAAAACGAATCAAAATAATCTTAAAATCAATCAAAGGTGACAAAAATAACTCTAAATCAATTTAAAAAGATTGGTGGTTAACAAATAAAAGGGCTTGTGTCTATTTTACAGGCATTCCTTGAACACAACGCACGGCAGATTTGAAATGATTGCTCGTATGTGCAAATCACTTTGCCAAATTCATTTTAAAAATAAATTTTGATCTGCATACACTTTATATTTTGTTCTCTTCTTCTTTTGTATTATTATTATTATTTTAATATTTGTATCATGTAAGTGTGCCAAGGAAACAGCAGGTGTCCCTGTCGTCCCAACAAATGAAAGTCCAGGTTAAAATGATCCAGGTTACCAATGCTCTGGCATTGGAGCAGTCAAATTGAATTGAAAAAGGTTTTGAGAAATAAAGGCAAAATACTTTCTAAGACTCATAGAAACGGGGAAGCAAAAGACTAAGACAATTAAGAAGCGTTTTCTGGATGAATTTAGCCCATATGTAACGTTGCCACAATCTGGCCACATTTGTGGGTTTAAATATTGGAATTTAAACTCCCAGAGTCAAACTTATATTTAGAGATTAAGAATTAAAATGTTCACCCATATTTGTCACAAGTGGGACTGATTAAAACGAAAATATTCCTTAATTATTTATTTTTGATCTAGTTAGAAAGCATCCCACTCCGACTCACACTCCTACACAGTAGGTGGCAGTAATGTGCGCCTTCACGCTAAACCCCAGCAAGAAGAAGAAAAATAAAGTATTCCTCCAAGACACAGGTGGCGCTCTAACTCACGTGTCATCAACAGTTCACGACGAGGAAAACTGTTTCCTGGAGGTTTATTATCAATGAATTTGTTAGTTCTGTGAGACTAAAACACTATTCTTGTGTTTGTCTTTTGTGGTTTTCAAAATGTCGTACAACTACGTGGTAACAGCGCAGAAGCCTACAGCAGTCAACGCCTGCATAACAGGTAAAAATGCGCATCTTTTTGCAGCTGCGCCGCGCGGAAAGATGGGCCACCTTGCATGCTAACCGAGCTCCCGCGCTACAGCCTCTGCCTCACGGGCCTGGGCTCCATGCTAGCTGCTGCTAAACCAAGTGTTAACTTTTACAGTCCGTCGGAGTTTACGGTCTGTGTGGTTCGCAGGGAAAACTTTTAATGCTTTCGGAGACTCTGAACTGTTCAAAGGATACTCGTTTTTTTATTTTTATTTTTTCCGGTGTTGCGACAACTGTTGTTTGTTTGACATAGCAAACGTCCAAAACGCATTTCCTTCGGATAGACAAGGGAACACACAAACCCTACTCATGTAAACATGCTAAAAAAAATACAACATTAAGTTCACTGGCAACGAATATGAGCGATAAAGCAGACAGGATTAGATTAGCATTAGTGAATAATCCCAGCTCGTCTATTATGAAATCAGGCAATCATATATATTTAAAATCTGTTGATTGCAGTCTTCATTTAAAATAAATAAATAACGAAATAAATTTGTTGACTTCATAAAAGTGTAAACCAGATAAGTCTCTTTGCATCGGAAATATTCTACAAAATAAAACACACGAATAAAACAACACAATTATTGTAAACAAGGTCAAAATTATGCTGTAAAATAATCATAGTTGGGTTAGTTCAACTATGATTGCTATTTTTAAGTTTTATTATGATCCTATATCAAATATTTCACTTTCAAAAGATTAAAAGATGTAGTTTCTGGCCCAATGTACTTATCTTGACACAAAATCTACAAAAACTAACAGAAATTAATGTTTGAAAATAGTTTAAAATACAAAACAAGTCTGGAGTTCCCCCTAAAATGCCATTTTGACCTTGACCCATCCCCAATATTCATATTGAATTTTAAATAAAACAGTTAAAATTGCATTTAAATGTTATTTTTTAGTAGTACTTGCTTGATTGCCATCTTTATTAGGGCTGCCACAAATTATTACTTTAATAGTCTACTAATCACTGAGGATTTTTTTTCTTTCTTTTCTTAGATTTTTCTGATTAGTCGACTAATCGGGTCATGCGCAAAGTGGATGTAAAGAACACATCTTAATCATAATTAGCTTTAAGCTAACTACAAATAAAGACAATTAAGATGATAGTTTATTAAACTTTTCACATTTAGTTTCTGGTAATAAAACAAGACTTAAATCAAATGAGTTCTACATCTGCAAGAAACTATTTTTTTTTTTTTTTTTTTTTTTACTGAAGATATAGTTTTGGTCTCACTGACTCAAATATTTTAAAAAGGGCATTTTTTTGGTGCTGAATGCTCACAACTTTGTTCAACTTTACTACACTCTGACTCCAAATAATATTACGTAACGATTAATCGACTGTTAAGTTCGCTGTCGACTATTTTAATGGTCGATTAGTCGTCAGTTAGTCGACTAATCGTGGCAGCCCTTATCTCTATTATTATTGATTCCTAACTTGTACACACAAGTTTCTTTTTGTCATCAGTAACAGCTAAACAACAAGGTTCTACTCCTGACAGAAAGCCAACATTAGTACATATTTTTAACCCTGTTGCCTGCAAAAATGGTAACAGGTTTGCTCCAAGTTTTGAGAACACCATGCATTTAATGTAATAAAAATTGCCAAATTGATCTGTAAGCTGAACTATCAATCTTTTGACAGTTTTCTATTATTGATGAACATGTAGCAGAAAATCTTAAAAGTGAAGGTACGCTTTTCATCAATTTTAAAGCCCATTGTCCTCCAATTATGGAATGACTCAATAGTATTAAAATGTTTTAAAGAGTCATTCAGAACATCTGAGATCTTAGATCATTGTCTCCCATGATCCTTTGTTTTTTTTGTGTGCAGGTCATTTCACATCTGCAGAGGACCTCAATCTGCTCATAGCCAAAAACACACGTTTGGAAATCTATGTGGTCACAGCAGAAGGTCTGCGGCCTGTCAAGGAAGTTGGCATGTACGGCAGAATTTCTGTGATGGAACTCTTCCGGCCAAAGGTGAGCATACACTTCTGTTGCCAGGAAATAAAATTGTAGTGTAAGTTTGATAATTTTTTTTAAAGACAGTCCCAATCAGTTTTTTGGCTTCAGTTTGGAGTCATTTCATTTTGAGAATCTGCTGATAGAGTCTCCATCTGATACTTGGCACATTTAAAGAATAAACAGATTTAATAAAATCACCCAGGTTGTTCCCAATTTTATTTTATTAACCTTTTTTAATCATTTAACACTTCAAATCAAAGTAGTAGTTCTGTGTTATAATGCTTTTTGGGTTTCAGGGTGAGAGTAAGGACCTGCTGTTCATTCTCACATCCAAGTACAACGCTTGCATCCTGGAGTACAAACAGAACGGAGACAGCATTGACATCATCACCCGCGCTCATGGGAATGTGCAGGTGGGCCAGCTCTTGTTTTATCTTCTGCTAAAGGTTACAGTTAGGTCAGTGGCTGTTGTAGGAGCTGAGAACATACCAATTTAATTTTTTTTTTTGCAGGACCGTATTGGACGGCCATCAGAGACTGGCATTATCGGCATTGTGGATCCGGAGTGTCGCATGATTGGTCTGAGGCTGTATGACGGTTTGTTCAAGGTGATCCCGTTGGACCGCGAGAACCGTGAGCTCAAAGCCTTCAACATCCGTCTGGAGGAGCTGCAGGTCATCGATGTGCACTTCCTCTACGGCTGCCAGGCTCCAACTGTGTGTTTCATCTATCAGGTACTGATGCAATATAATGAGTCGTATTTTCAAACATCTCGGATATGTGCTATTTATTAAATAAAAATGCGACTTTCCTTAATTCTGTATTGCTGGAAGGTTTGTGATCGTTGATTTTGTCTGGTAGGACCCACAGGGACGCCATGTGAAGACCTACGAGGTTTCTCTGAGAGAGAAAGAGTTCAACAAAGGTCCATGGAAGCAGGAGAACGTGGAGGCCGAGGCATCGATGGTCATTCCAGGTAGGACGCTGCCTTATCGGAAACAAATCTGCCACAACAATAACAATCTGTTTGAACCCAAATATGGTTTAGGTTATATTTGAACTTGAACCCTTTTCCATTCTTACACCCTGATGCCCGGTTTGAACTTCATAGCGATCGGCCATCACATCTATAGTACTGTGTCCTACTGCAGCTCATACTGAGGTTGACTGGTTTGACTTTTGACGTTTTGCCATAAACTTTTAATAATAATAATAATGATGAATTGGATTTATCTGCGCTTTTCCAGGTTTGTGGTTAATTATTGGTGTAGACAAGATAAAGTCGGTGGCACATTATGGGGTTTTTTTGCATAGTAAAAACCTCACCATACCAAACAAATATACTTTAAAAAGGTTACATTTGAAATTATTTTTCACCGGCTCTAGATCTTAATCAAATATAGCTGAAGTTATAGTTGCTTTAAAAATAAATATGCTGCAAAAATATTGTTTTGTTTTTTAAATTTTGGGAATTGAATTTGAATAATTTAATGTCAAATCCCTCTTGTATTTAGAATACAATAATAAATAATCTTCTCTTCAAAATCTTGGGACGTGGAAACAGATATTCTCTGGATGGAGTCTGCTTTGTCTTTCCATTTTAAAATCGCCCAAAATAAGTATAGGCTAAATTATGTAATATGCGTGTGATTGTACTGGGGTCATAAAATTCCAGCTATATATGATATCATCAGCTTGTATCATAGTTTGCATCGATCGGGGCGATTCCCTTCTGATGGGCTTGAACCCGAATGATTATAAATCGAATGAATGAAGTAATAACTGGGTATTCCTCTGCAGTTTTGGAATCAATTAATGTAAGTCCTGTAGATTCTGAAGAAGAGAAAAGCAACACTTTTTATAGTAAAGGGCTGACGCGGGCCACACAAACCAACTGATTCTGTCTCAGGGAATGAAAAGCCGCTTTTAATAATAATCAGCTGATTCATGTTGATTGTGTTAAAGATCTACGGTAGGTTAAAAAAATGCGTGTTCTTTTTGTCAAAGGCGACATCTCTGTTAAATAATCTCTTAAAGAATTAACACAGTCAAACAACGCTGATGCTCATTATAAAGTTACCCGGTGAGTGCAGTGATAGAGAGAAACAAAGCTCTGTGCCAAGTCGGTAACAGTACTGATGTATACAGTTAAACCAGTACCATAAGAAAACCCAAATTTCAGTACTTCCTTTAGATGTTTTATTTTAGACATGTCAATCAGTTGTACAATTCCAGCCAATCATTTTACCTTTCCAGAGATTGTAGGCGGGGTCATATAGGAATAGGTGAGACCGTGACGGTGTGTGAAGTAGCAAAAAGTTGGCTTTACTTCACACAAAAGACTCATATTCAGTCTGATTGATGAGAGCAAAATGTCCAATGCTCTGATCAAGACCATCGTCATGGTGATGAGTGGAGAAATACGTCTTTGTTTCAGAATACGGTGATGCAGCTGCATGGTTGCCTGTCAGAAGTAAATTAAGCGTGTTAAGCACATTCAAGCGATCTTTGTCACACTTTCAATTTTTTGAGGCACCGGTTTTAGGTGCCCTAACTGTTTTAAAAGTTCCTGTTTGGCGCCGACACTCAATAAAATCCAGACGTACTCATCCCTAGAGACACACGAGTCCATTGGCCCACATGAGTAAAATGTTCTCACCTCTCCTTCCTCTGCCTGTATTTCAGTGCCTGAGCCATTTGGTGGAGCTATAATCATAGGACAGGAGTCCATCACCTACCACAACGGAGACAAATACCTGGCCATTGCACCTCCTACCATCAAGGTAACACAAACTAGTATTTGTTGTCCATTCAAATTAAATGTCGCCATCATTCAAAGTTTTATGGTTAGACTTATAAAAAACGTTTCAGTCATTTATTTTATTTCTTAGTAGAAATGAGCATCTCAGCGATCACTAAAGATTGACGTCGTCTTTACATGCAGGAGAGACTTACAGCGAATTATTGACAAGTTTAATGAGGGTTTTTGTAGTTCTTTTTTTCTTGGAGAATAAAAATAAGTGCAGCCTGAAATAAACCAGCCTTTTTTAATCTGTGCTGTGAGCACACTAATGCGCCGCTACCTCTGGGAGAGTCTGAAGTATCTGTGCCCACTTTTAATGAATCCTGAAATGGATGTTAAGTTGTATCTGGAGGCTGGTGATGACTAAACCCCCCCGTATGCCGTCACTTCCAGTGTTATTTTAGATCAAGTTCCAGTCTGTACTGTTTGGTACACATTCAAGATCGCTTCTCTGCATGCTCCTTCTGAATGCTCTTTGTGCGGGCTCTAGTGGCACAATTTCATAGGATTTTTAAAAGAATATTAGAGGTTTAATCCTTTAATTTACAGACTTTTGGTTCTGACTTGGAACCATTAGTTTTGCAGATTAGTCTGAGTTTGGTTTCATTAATGCAACTTAACCCATGAAGACCCAGACTAGGGCTGGGCGATATGACAAAAAAAGAAAATCACATTTTTTTTCAATTTTATTTCACGATTTTGATTTTATCTCGATTTCTTTAAAATAAATTCAAATTGACAAAAAAGGAATTATAATGATTTTAGTTGAAAGAAGTAAATGCATCTTGGACAAATATTTATATTTATTCTAATTTTAAATGTATTAAAAGAAAACACACCAGGGAGGAGCAGCAGCTCAGATTTAAAGTCACAGTCAACAAGCTTTTGCCTTCTCGCTCTTGAAGCTTTTCGTAGAAGATCGTGATAAAACGATCTCTCAAAAATGACACATTTGGAGATCATAAGACGATTTTATATCGTCATATCGCCCACCCCTAACACAGACCCATGTTTCCTTAAAAATAAAATTATGTGGAAAGTGGATCACATAGCCCATTTCTGATATTTTTCTGTTAAACTGATGTCTCCATGCGTTCTTATGGATTAAATATGGAAGTTCATTCATCTGTATTTTTATTTAAAAGGCAAGAAACACAAGAAATGAGTGAAGGATCTTCTTATTGTGCTTTCATATTCAGTGAAACGTATTTTAAAGTAAAACATGTGATACTAAACCATTTATTCTTCTGTTATCAGTGCATAAGGATAAGTTATGAGCATTTATTTTTAATTTTCTGATAATTTTTTGATCTACTGTAAAAGCGTTTCCAGTTGTTTTAATTATAAAAAATGATTACCCAGAAATCTGTAATTTTCTAAGACATAGTTTCTGCAGAGCAGCAGGAGTTTATCAGAAATTCACATCTGAGTTGTGGGCGGGACTAACCCCGCCCTCCTTCCCCTCCCTGTTGCAGAGAGCTCTCTGTTTACAGGCTTTCCCGCTAGCTTACAATTCCAACCTAATATTAGTGGTAAAAAATTGGTGAGCAATATATCCAGATGTACAGTTTTGAGCCAGAAAATAAAGATGTACATGGATTTTTTGTCTACAAGTGGGTGCATCAGAATGGAACAGGAAGCTTGTTTCTTACCCAGTGTAATTTCTACATCTTTTCCATACGATTTTTGTACGCTGCTCTTGATTCACAATAAGTTGAAAAAAGAAATACTCAGAAATGCACATTTAAGCTATATGTCCTTTATAATCGGAACAAATGCAACAAGAATGTGTTAAAAACACCAAAAAACAACATTTTTACATTTCATCATGAAATGGGCGTTACCCTCAAGGAGAGAAAGGCGGAGTCTCAGAGATCGAGCCGTTTTACTTCTGGGTAGGAAAAAAGTTTACAAAAATGACTAATATTTCATAAAAAATACATTCTTTAGTGTGCCAAAGGTAATATATGATAGTTTTTTATGGATTTAGTTTACTCTGAAAGACTTAAGAATAGCATACTATAGGCCCTTTATCAAAATATGTGATAATAAAGTATGAAAGTAGCAATTAAAGACCAAATGGTGCACTGCTCAACTTTGATAAAACACAGAGGAAAATCTGGTTTTAGGAAACGGTCGTGGTGTACGTCAGGCGTGTGAAAATATGAGACGATTCATGTCTTAACAAAAGAAGTTAAGAATGCTGCAGGTATGAGGGGTACTAAAAATACGTTTTGAGGGTTCAATAGACTGAGAAATTGACTGCACTCGTACAGCAGACGGTGACAATAACAACCTAATTTGAAGGAAGAGTACAGCCAGATGAGTCACACTTTGGGAGCTTTATACCATTTTCAATCACGACTATTATTCCCGCCAGCTTATCG